>NW_026935338.1:0-64209 GCF_032062105.1 Saccostrea cuccullata | reverse complement strand
TTATAAATTTTTCCCCTTTTTCCTTTTTAAAATTATATGGGATTATTTTTTTTCTTGAAAAATTGTATCTGCCACAAAAAGATAAAAATTCATAAATTTTTTACCCAACCCTTTACCATTTTTCACTTTTTAGTTATCAAAACATTCAATTTTGTTGCTAGGCAACAATAGGATTTTTAAAAAACCCCACGCTTTCAAAGTCAATCTGAAAAAGAAAAAGCTTATTTTATGTGAAAGTCATGCAAAATCTGTATTAGCTTGGTATTTTTTTTAAATTGACCTTGAATATGGTAAAAATCAAAAAATGCTGAATCAGAAAAAAAGCAAAACATACATATATTCAATGTCTACCATAGTACTAGTTTAATAAAATATTAATGTCTTGTGTGTAATAAACAATTAAATGTTTTTTATCACCAAGTAAATGAGAATTATTGTTAAAGTTTTTATATATAATTTCGGTTTAAAGATCAGTGATTTTCAGTGCGTTAAAAAAGAAAAATTGGCTTTCTAAAAATTTATTTTGATAGGTTTCCATAGTAACCATGACCCAAAAGTTTTTTTATTTTACATACATGGATCATAGGTCAAGAGAAATCTATTTGGAAAAACTTAATTTGAAACCTGAGTGAATCACCTTTTGCATGATTTTTATATGGACTGGTACTTAAAGTATTGTTTTTCAAATAGATGTTGAGAAAATTAGGAAAAAACCGCAAGAATTTTGTTCATAAATTAAAGGGCAATTGGGGGCATCATCATCCATCAACAGAACAGCGTTCAATATACCGTGGTTTAAAATTGTTAAAACGGACGGACATGGAATATTAAATTTAATCAAACAACTTGAAGTTATTGGAACTCTTTTCCAATGATTTAATTGGTTAATTCAAATTTTACGAAGTTGAAAACCACTTTTATCTAATTAAATAGAATATTCCTATTCATTTCGTTTTTATGAATCTGCGCCATCGGTCTGGGCTGTGCAGCCAGCGTATATATCATATGTTTTATTGATGACGCTCGTAAATTATCCTGAACATTGTTTTGAATTTCAAAAATGAAATAAATTATGGCTTAACATTATTATTGCATACATTTTGCAGTGTGACATGATAGAGTTAGAGAGTCTATATAATTGTTTTAAAGTCCTGAGAATTTTTCCCTTAGAAATTATCTACAATATGTAGACATAATGAAAGCCAAACAGCTTGTTATTTAAATCCCTAGTTTATAACATGAATGTCAAAAAGGCTATATTAATTTACTTTTCGAGACATACATATATCATAGCATTTTTCAATCTGTCAACAGATGACAGGAAACATTGGGCAGTATATATTTGTAAAAAATTTTAATCTTTTAAAGAATGAGAATACAGACAATCTATTATCAAAATATCTAAATTAGTAAATCAAATGTCAAAATTAAAAGTTTCCTATAGACTTAGTTTCCACTTCCCATGTTTATTTATAAAATTTACAGCGATTTAAAAAAGTACATGCTGAATATTGCTGAAAAAATACAGTAAAGGCAAAAAGTCACTCAATAGAAGGTCGACTTATTTCTAATATTATTTTACAAACTTTTACGAATTTTATAACCTTCATTGAGCAAAGACCATATCGGAATTTTACAAAGCCTCATAAAAATTTTTTAATAAAAAAAGAAATCCAATAAAAGAAAAATGATGATCGTAAAATATATTGATAGCTAATAATTTATGTCAAACTTAAAGTGTTTTACACTGGATCTACTTTATTGATATTTGAGATTTTGCAATTCTCGTATTTAATGCCATATTTACTAATGTACATCTTCGTTAATCCATGCGTAATACAACCCCACGATGCTCCCTTTTTTTTTTTTTTTTTAGGTCTACAATTTTCCCTTTTTTTATCATCACACTAGGTAAACATGTATGAATTTTAAAACAGAAACATTTATTTAGATATTAGTTACTGTAATAAAAACAAACAATGCATAAATCATAGATTTACAAAATTTCAAAATTTGGTCAGTATTAATTTACATACAAGTCATCAACTTCTTAGAAACACATGGCTATCTTTTTTGTCATATCTATTAATGCACAGAATAGGAGTCTTTAATTTTTTTCTATTTCAAATCAAGAAATGAATAAATATTTCATTTGATTAAAAATTTCCTTTTTGTAACAGAATTGGATAGCAAGTCTTAAAAGAACTACAGCATAAAGATCCTGTTTAAACACAGAAATGGTATAAAATCCATTGTAGAATTTAAAAAAACCTAAAAAAAAGAAACAAGTCATGTATTTTTTAAAATAAAATTTGATATTCCGGAAAAAAAAAAGGGTACTAGATTGTTATGACTGTGCGGGGTGTTGCTAAAACGCGGAACGGAAAAGGGAACTTCGGAAGGGGGGAGGGAACGGAAAACGGAAAATATATTATGTGAGATTAAATCACTCAAAATACGGAATTTTCCATAAAAATTTTTTAACCTTCCTTCCCTTGTTATTAAAATAAGTTGATTTAGTCATGTTACCTTTTTTTTGACAAACAAGTTGATGAAAAAAATATCAGCAGTCTCGTTCAAAGTCATCATTTCGTAAGCTCTATGGTCGATACAATGAAGGTCAATACAATTGACATTGAGTTAAATTTTTCATACTTATTGTTAGTCCATTATTTATACATTGTACACTTAATCGACGACGGATATTTCCATTATTTCCCGATCACGACAAGGAGCACACGCGGCGGGTTTGACCGGTCGGTAGGGGGTGTCACTCCCCATGCACCCGATTCACCTCTGAAGTTTTGAAGGTCCTGTTTTTTGCTCTTGTTTTGTATTTGTTTTTTGGACTTTTGATATTAATCTTTTGTATCTCCATATCCTTCATTACAAAATTGCTGACATAGCAGTGACATAGAATTGAATTTGAAAGGTTTTGTGTGTGTGTGTTGGGGGGGGGGGGGGGGGGGGTGTAAACTTATGTGAAAAGAATTTTACTAGAAAAAAAAAAAAAAATGCAAACCCACAAATTTTGATTGGGAGGGGGGAAAGTTCCTCTTGATGTCTTTTTAATACTTTTTTTGTACACTTTCTTCTACTTAATTAACAATGTGTGGAGCTTTCGATAAACATTTCTATGTTTAAAAAAGGGTTTTGTTGGGAAAATGGGAGGGGGGGGGGGGGGAAATTTTATATCGAGACAAGCCATGTTTAAAAAAGAAAGAAAATTTTTTTTTAAAAATTCCTAATATTACATTAGAGCTGACCTTTGCGGTGTAAAAACGAATAATACCCCCTCGAATAATACCGGGGGGTATTTTTTAACGACAAAAAATACCCCCCCCCGTAAAAAAATTCATTTTTTGTAAAAAAACCTAGGGGGTCATTTTTTATATGTTAGTCCTATAAAATAATGACCCCCATTGAAAAATACCCCCCTTTAAAGTGTTACAAAATATCACCTTTGATATATTTTTCTAAGAAAAATTATTTTTACATTTTCTGTAACCAGAAAAATACAAAAATTTATGAAATAATTAAGGTTTACTATTTTTTAATTTAAATAAAATTGTGTTTAAAAGAGATTCTTTAATTGTCAAATAAATAAAATTTTTTTTTAAATTCCTCCTTACAGATTTTCTTAAAGAATGATATTCCATTTTTTAAGAAATCAAACCATGCAAAAATATTTTTAAATACTTTTTAATAGGAAAAATTAAATTTTCCGTAATTTCAATTTTAGTTTGTTTAAGTTTGGCAAATCCTATTTGACAATGAAAGAGGAGGAAATTTTTATCCACCCCCCCCCCCCCCCCCCCAAAAAAAAAAACATTACGCTAAATCAAAAAAAAATAATAATAATAAATGAAAAGCAAAAATAAAAATAAAACTCTATACCTTTTAATAATTCTAAAAAGGGGCTCTAGATAAAATATTGAAATGAATTAAGCCTTCACACAAGTACTATATATCATAATTTACTTAGCCTATTAAAGCATACTTTAAATGTTGGTGGAGGTATACTTGAAAGTATTGTGGCAAAGTAACAGTTAAAAATTATAGAAAAAGATTATTTTTCGCTTATTTTTAATTTTTTTTCTTATAGAAAAATAAAGGTAGGGGTTTTTTTTTTTTTTTTTTTGCTTTTGTTCAATATCGACTTCCTCCTAAATATGAAAGGCATTGGGGTAAGTATAAGACCTATAAATATGCTCTGTGTTAGGGGGCTATGTTTAACGTGAACCATTTCGTATGACATCATAACTGGTAAATGTGTTAAACCTGTGCTAACCCATTAAGAAGTCATAATTAATTCAATGCCACTTTTTCCCGTACTTGAAGTTCAAAAAAATGGTAGAAAATACTGCTTTTTAAAATTCGCAAATTCAATCATGCCAACATAATCTTAATTCAATTCATATATATTCATATATTTTTGGTTTATAATGTTTAATGGCAATATATTTCGGGAAATAAAAAAAATGTAGGCACCTTTTATTTACTAGATCTAGACCTGAAGTTGACAAACCCAAACTATTTTAAATAAAATTACAATGTACATACAACTTTCGTAATAATTTGAATGGTATGTTACCATTTTGAAGGAATGCATAAATCGTAAGAAATCTTTAGTTGTCAGCTATATAGTGTAATATCTTGATGAAATGTGTTAATCAAAGATGTAGATCGTTTATCGTGTGTACATTTTTGTGATATCTATAATGAAATGATTGCATTCCTTTTAACAATTATTTTTTACCTATTCATATTCTTGGTGTTTGATTACAATTTTTCTATTAAATTATCTTTTAAAAGTAAAAGTACAATTTCTGATAAATATTTAATCTAAATAACCCCAAACAGTCATTTAATCATTAAATCCCGTGTAAGTGCAAAAAGGTAAAATATGATATGGTAAATAGCCTATCTTTCATTAGTTGAGGAAAGGATATATTTTAATATTTTTTGTAATCATTTGGCTATGTTCTTCAAAATTTTAAGATTGAAAACATTGTGACAAAGACTTCTAAAAAATATTTACAAATATAGGGTGCATAATTGACTAAAAATAATAGAGTTCATTTGATTTTTTTTTTAATGGTGGACTTATCTTTTATGTTAATGAAAAAAAAAAGAAATTATTCTTGATAAAATATTGTTTAATATTATTCAGTTAAAAAAGTTTATAAACAACGATTTTTAAAAGTATTTTTTATTTTCGTTTCCCTTTATGACATTATACCCCTAAAAAAATTTAAAATGTAAATGGTATTTAAAATCTTACCAAGTTTCACGCCTTTTAGATTAAAAACAAGGAAAATATCATGATATCTTAACTGATTGACAAGCAAGTATAATTTATCATTTTGAAAAGTTTGAAAATCTTGTGACAAAGACTTTTCCGACGTAGGTTCTACCTTTAATTCTTGTTTTACTCCACCCTTTTTCTCGTTCTGAGTATATTTTTCAGAGAATTTAATATGAAAATCGAACAAACATTTTCATGTTGTCGTTTCTTTATAATGTAATTAATTGAAAAGTTAATTGAAGACCATTTGTTTTATGTCCCCGTAATAAGTTGGGTATAAGTTTTATCTTTTTTTTTCCCTTTCTATCCGGTTTTTTTGTCCGCAAAAAAATTTAAACCCTTTCCCTAACTTTTCATTTATTGAAGCTATGACTTTCATATTTGATATGTATATTCCTATTATGACAAGACCTTACTTTGGGTACCACTAAATTTGACCTTTTGACCTTTACCTTCAAATTGTCCCATTTTACACAAAAATGCAAAATTTTTACTTTGGCCATAACTTTTAAAACGGTAGATACTAGTACTCTCATACTTCAAATATGTAGTTTTGGGGCATTACCTTTCATTGGATACTAAAAACCTTGACCTTTTGACCTTGACCTTGGAGTTTTCCGTACTTATGATTTTTTTCACCTTGGCCATAACTTTTGAACGGTAAGGGCTAGGGTATTCATACTTCACATATGTTATCCTTGTTACATTAAACATTTTCTTAAGAAATCATCAACTTTGACCTTTGAGTTTGACCTACCTTTCAAAAACTTATCTTTGGCCGTAACTTTTAAATAGGTGGTGCTAGGACTTTCATATTTCACAATTGAATTTCTTGTGAGAAGACCCTACTAACAATATATTTAAATAGCATTTAAGAAAAGTTTAATCTTCGCTATGTTGCCATACAGGGGCATAGCTGTTTCACAAACACATCTTTTTAAATATGAGGATTTGCGGATAAGAGATGGATACATCAGACGGAAGGACGGAAATACCGATCACTATATACCCTCCCGCCATATAATAATATATAATACTGCTGATTTTTCTGTCAGTTCGATGATTTCCACCATCAAAAAACAATGTTTACCTAACCCTTAAGGCTTGATAAATCTTTTACTCCTTTAGATTCTGAATCATCGCATTTACCCAAAAATATGGCTATAATTGTATAATGTTATGAGATCAACATATCATCAGTTTATTCCCAATAAGCTCAGGTAAGCATTTTGGCAGATATGCTTCTTTATCTAATGTTTTTTGCCCCCTAAAAATTTTAGCTTTAATCTAAAGGGGGTCATTTTTCTACGGGGGTCATTTTTCTTCACGTGGGTTATGCAAATTTTTAGAGAAGTGACACTTTTTCTACGGGCAAAAGGGTCATTTTTCTACGTCGAATAATGACGGGGGGTCATTTTTCGCCTTAAAGCTAAAAATGACCCCCGGTCATTATTCGATGGGGTCATTATTCGTCTTTACACCGGCAAGCTTGGCTAAACACATCTAACGTGTCAAGTTCATTTGTTGTTAAAATTTTATACAAAATAGAGAAGCTTCCTAAATATTAAAATTCTGGATATATATAGTTGCAAAACTTTTCTGTGTTAAAAAATGTAGCATCTTTAAATTTAATGAAGTTATATAGTCTGTATGTGGTACATTTGTGCAAGGGGGGACAGGGTGGATATGAATGGTGAATCATTTTTGCTTATTTTCCGCTCTTTGGAAAGGTCTTAGAAGTTGCAAAATGTCCGCCCTTCCCCTTTTGACATTAGCTTCAGACCTTTTTACTATTGAAATGTTCATTAAAACCAAACAGTAGTAAGTTTGTGTAAAAAAAAGTATTGAAAGATGTTGGACTCAGAACATACACCCCCCACCCCCCCCCAAAAAAATTGTCCTTTGTCTTTTAATTTTCGCTTGTCAAACTCTTTTAAAGTAGGTTTAAACACCCCCCCCCCCCCCCCCCCCCCACCGACACACACACTATCAAATTTCAGGGATTTTCACGTACAAGACACTGAACATGACTTAATGATCTGGTTTTTGATTATAGGGGATTTAATATAAATAAAATATATTGTTTATGATAAAAATTGTGTATTTTAAGTGATTTAATCTCACATAAAATATTCCGTTTTCCGTCCCGTTCCGCTTTCCGTTCCGTTTTCCGTTCCGCGTTTTAACAACACCCGACTGCTGCGATATCGAAAGCTGGATTTTCCATGGTTTTGAGATTCGATTATAAGGTAAGAAGAAAAAGGTTTGAATATTTTGTTTTTAAACAAATTTTGAGATTATATTTTTTTATTTGATAGATAGAAAGAGAGAGAGGCAACATCTCATTCAAGTGATATCAATATTTGAATAAAAAAAAACCAGACGCTAGCAAAAAACTAAAAAGCAACTCCAGAAAAACCTCTGCTTATGGTAGGTCCCTACTCTTAGAATTAATTGGATAATGGTGCAATTTTTGTCCTGATTTACATAAATAGATACTTTATCTACTTCAAAAGCACAAAAAGTACAAAGATAATCGATATTTTTATTGAGATAGGGTGTGAAACACTCATGTACCCTCTTGTAGAAAAAACAAAATCATCACTGTTATAAAGACTGTCTTCATTTTATGTCATAGCACATGGCAAATAAATTCTTTTGAACATAAATTACAAGGATAAGGATAATACTTAATAATTTCAGGCTATGGTACACATTTCTGCTTAAAATTAAGAAAATATTGAATAATTAATCTCATTTCACTTATAAAGTAACAGAGCTCAAAACTCAAAGAAAGCTCTCTATTAGAATAATTAATTTGTTTACCCTGATTTTTTTGTCTTAAATTATAGCAACCAATGCTTGAAGTATCTTATAGGCATGATAAATGTAGTGGTCATCTGTTTTTTCACCGAGATATAGGGTAAAACATACAGGTACCCCCATCGCAGTTCAACAGCTCAAGCCTTTTATGTTGACAAAGATATTTATAAATCAGCTAAAAAGTGAAATATTCTTTTTAAGAACAATTTTATCATTATTTACACACCCTTTCCTAACCACAAACATCAATTTTATTCTCAATTAAATTCTTTATTCATTATGTACTGTGATCATGTCCACTACTGATGATCTGACTTTCCTGGATGCTTATTACATTTACTAGTTATGAAAAAATTATAAGCGATGTCTTTCAAGCAAAATTATGTCTGAAATTGCAAATACATCATTAGAAACATGTGTTGTTGGTTTTTAATTATAACTGAGTACCTGAGTTCGTATGTAGAAAATTTGCCGTCAAAAACGAAAGTAGGAAAATCCCATCTGCACAGCATACAAATTGTGCATAAATAAAAACAACAAACGAAAAGTTTTATTCAATGACTTAATAGCAAATTATTCACCACGTTTTCTGTACATATGTATCGGAAATATCTGAGATGTACCAATGCAATCATAAAAGTCTAGTATCAGTGTAACCTCCTAGGCAAAAAATATACCGCATCTGAAAAGCATGTCCGGCATTTGACCTCGCGCTTGTGTTTTAAATCTATTCAATTTTCTGCTACATACCGTATGAATCTCAATCCTTGCACAAAAATACCCTCAATCATCTTTATACACCCCTCCAGCATTTCTGTAGACGTTGTTTACATTTTTGCTAATGTTATATGTACCATAATTTTTAAACCGAAAACGGTAATTCCGGCTTCCGGTTTGACAGGAGTAGCCCCCTACTATACAAAACGAGATGATTTTTTTAAATGTTACGTATGCACATGTGCGACAATGTTAATATGTAGTAAAGATACAGACCACCCAATTATTTTTTGACGAGATTCCTAGAGTATTCTTTATGCATGTTTTTTCTGCTGCATTTTTTAACATTTTCTATTGGTCTATATTTTTTCCAGATGTAAAAAAATGTAAAATGCTTAAAACGAAACCACCTTTTTGACGTCATCATAGCCCCTTAATTGTTTAGACATTTCCTCTAATTTACATTGTAATTTTTATATTATCTACAGAATAGGGTAAAAATTAAGGAACAGTTATATTATATAAAGGATTCTGGATAACAATTAGCAAATAAAAATATCAAAAGTGTTTTTTCTTAGTAACACTTATGTAGGAAAAACCATAATCTTCGAGACTGCGATGCTTGGACTTTCCATAAGATATAAAAAGATTTTTTTGGCTTAAAGTTTAAAATACTGAAAGGAAAAAGAAACGAATGAGAAGATTAATGCGATGTAAATTTGATTGTGAAATTTGGTAACTGTGCACTTGAATTGGTGTTAAAATCAACTCAACCATAAAATGTATGACCCTACGTAGGAAAAGTTTTTAAAATGCAAAAACACGCGCATATTGATGATGACAGTTTTATGAATACATTTTGTAGTACCAATTCATGCACGGGTGGTACAAACACGTCTTTTTTTTTGCATATTTGAAGTCAGTATAAATGTCTTGCAAGACTATCAAGGCTAACGGATGTTTCATTGGATTTAGTATGTGAATTGCATATTAAATTGATCGAAAGACAACAACGTGTTACGATGTAGTTTGTTCTTTTTTTTAAACTATTCGACCAAATAACATTGTTCACTTGTCAGAGAGTAATTTGAATGGTTTCAAACCAATCGTGACATTGACGTAGGCGCATAACAAGGTCACATCAAGATATAACTTTTATCATGCACCTCTGTAATCGTCAATGCATCACCACTGAAAACGATATTAAGATTGTAGAGAATCGTACCATTCACTCTAAAACTGATAGAGACTCGTTGCTTTATTTTGGTCTGTGGGTTTAACCACTTTGGGCCGGTATTACTCTCACTTTTTGCGCATGCCTGTGTCAAATTTCTGATTTTTTCTTTTTCTTTTTTTTTGCCCTGTATTTGTGTGCATGTCAAGTCTTTCGTACAGACATTAGCAATAACCAAAACGGCTAGATCCTTTGACTTTTATGTTTGTTCTTCAATCAATAATCGGTGGAATGAACTGAATGGTTTGGATTGAAGACTTTAGAATGCACGATTACTCCCTGTCCACTTATGGCTACCCTGTCGGAAAGGTTGAATAATATACCTAATAGAAAGATAAATGCATTAATGAACTTTTTCGTACTGGTGCTTACTAAATATCTAAAAAAATAATCCATGTACCTTAACGGTTTTTGGCTTAAGCCAACAAACTTTTTGATAGAACCTAATTCTTTTTTTAGGTTAACCGAAAAAATGAATATCAGTCAGAAAAATGAAACAGGTAAAGTATTTTTCTTTATTTTCATTTTAGACTGAAGACAAATACTTTGTTAAAGCATTTTTTGCATCGTTTTCAACAACATTTCATTAATTTAACTATGTTTGATCATTAGCTTCTGAGCAGACTTTTGTATTGTCCTCAATTTAAATATTCTAAATAGTATGTACGTTCTTACAACAAATTCTATAATGTTAATTAAACTATTTTCAATTAGGACCCCATGGTTGAATTCCATACAGAAAACGTTTAGAAAGGAACGATATTTTGTGGTGGAAAGTTTTTTAGAAGAAAAAGATATATTTTACATCTTTTGAAGTATTCAGCATTGTTTAGTTTGAACTCCTATTTTTACATGAAGGCTGCACACAGAGTACTTTTTTGTAACTTGTCAGTAATTTTTTATAGCTTTGAGTCATGTTGGAAATGTAGTTAATTTCTTTCTTACAGGTTCCTTCATAAGCCCGTTTATAATTGATGATCTGATTATAACTTCCTCATCTGTTGCCGGGTTCACTCTAATCGCCTGTATTGTAGCGCTCATTTTGTGGTTACAAAAAGACTTCAGAAATGTCCCCTATGCTAAAAATTGGAAACACGGTTTGATGCATATTTCAGGGACATTGGTGGCAATTGTCCTTTTTTTATTTGACTTTGCGAGTGACATCAATATGACATACATTTTCTGGCATGAAAACAGCATTGAAAATTTTATTTTTCTCTTATATTTACGGGACTTCCAGTTCTTGTAAATATAATAACGATAATTATGGTTGTGAGAGAAAATGACAATGTCAATAAGATGGTTTTGGTCTGCTGTATCTTCTTTTCGCCGTTCATTCAACTATTTGTGTAAGTACTTTTAAACTTTAACATTTTTAAAGCCAGACAAGGTTTTTGCTTTTTACTAATCATTAATGATGATAAGGTTAACAACATCCTTCTTTTTCATTAGGTTGATGCCAGTTTTAGCTTTGGGTGAACAAAGCAAGAAAGCTGAGACACTGGTTAGATTGGCATCTTTATTGGGCTTGATTGAGACAACGTTTGAAGTCTGCACCACAAATAATTGTTCAAATTTCTATCAACATACACAGTACAGAAGATGAAGAGTCAAGCATAAGTAAGCTTAAATTATTATGCTCTTGGTATGCTTATTATTAATAATCTATATATAATTTATTAAGGTATTACGTTTCAATGTAAGACCTTATTGTTTTTGTTCGGTTTCTTCTTCCCTATTATTATTATTCTTTTTTTCTTACCGATTTTGTGCACGCGAGTTCTCAGAAATGGCTTAAGAGATTTTCACCAAACTTTCAGATCTGATAGATATTCATCTGAACCTTGTCGGAAATTTTAGTCACTTCCGGTCGAGAGTTATGGACGATTTTCTTATTTTTAGGGGGTCGGCTTGTCCTGGAAAACTCCTCCGTAACGACTTAAGATATTGAGTCAAGATTTTCGGTGATAGTAAAGGAAGGTTTGCTGAGTTGCAGGCAGGCGTCCAAATCTTTCTAGCGCGAAAGGCGCCGAAGCTCGGTAGAGCCCAAAATATCTCAGAAACATCTCACAAAATTTGATAGGTTTTGTTTCATATCTTCGTATATATTGATAATTTGTTAAAACATATAGAAGAGAAGTTGTGTAGTTTAATAAGACCTTTCATTTGAAATCAAGAAAAAGGGGCCGACCCCTTAAACGAGTGGCTCAGAGGGGCCAAATGTCTTTCATCTATAACTCTTTAATTATCAATATTTTGGTATACACTACAGAAGCAAAGATATTCATCTTAACGATTTGCAAAAATACACGATAAAATTTGGATCATATGTTACGTAATTAGGGGTCACAAGGGGCCAGAATGTCAAATCTTTGACGATTTATATCTCAAGAACGGGGAATATTTTGATAAGCAATATTGAACAAAAGATGGTCAGAATTATGTTTTACACAATATACATGTACATACTTTGAATTTTTGTGAAAAGGCCCCATTAAGGACTTGTTGGAGTGGCCCCTAAATATTTCTATTCAGAATATCTCCACAATGAAAAGAAATCTCTGAATAGGTGTTGAACAAATATTCTTTAGAATGACAAGACCTTTCATTTGATATCAAGAAGGGGGCTGACCCCTAAAATGAGGGGTCAGAGGGGCCAAAAGTCTTCTATAATGATCAATATTTTGTTATGCATTACTGAAGCAGAGGTATTCATAGTAATGATTTGCAACAATATATAATGTTCTAAACAATATTAATATTTTGAATTTTTGTAAAACAGCCCCATCAAGGACTTGTAGGGGTTGCCCCTTAATATCTATATGAAGCATATCTTCACAAGGAAAAGAAATCTCTGAATAGCTGTTGAACAAAAAGTCTTCAAAATCACAAGGTCATTTGATATCAAGAAAAAGGGGATGACTCTTTAAATTAGAGGCTTCAAGGGGTCAAAAGTCTTTCATCTTTAACACCTTAATGATCAATATTTTGTGATAGGCATACATTATGAGAAGCAAAGATATTCATCTTAACGATTTGCAACAGTATATTAAAAATTTGGATCATATGTTACGTAATAAATGGTCACAAGGGGCCAAAATGCTATATTTTTTATGCTTTACGTCTTGAAAAGGGGGATTATTTTTATAAGCCATATTGAACAACAGATGTTCAGAAAATTGTGATAAAAATCAGAAACTTTAAAGAACTAGGGCGCTTTTGATTGGCATTCGGCAGGAACCTGGGCGTACTTGAAAAGTGAAAATTTTATTGACATGTCACATGAAATTTTAACATTTTTTTAATTTATCGGGTTCCTGTGCAACAGGAACGGAAAATATTTTCCCGAAATTGAGCTTAGATTTGCTAAAAAATAACTTGAAAATTGGCCATATCAGACATTTGGTACAAAATGGTACTTTTTTAAACACATTTTTCTAAAAAATTTCTATGTCTGGGTCTTCTCTCCATGATTTTGAAACGTTATTTGTGTGTATTTTAATTCAAAGAAACGAATACACTTTTTTAAAAAATGGAGAGAAGACCCAGAGACCACGAAAAATGAACTTTTCCCCAAAAAATCCAAATGTGTCAATTTGGTGCGTCTTTGTCCTTTTAAAAACATTTGTTTCAGTGTAGCGCTGATAGCTCAGTAAGTTAGGCTACCAATTCAATGCACTCGAAGCGAGAAGTTTTTGGTTCGAGCCTGGCATGGGGCGTTATTTTTTTTTATTCAGGCAAACAACCATTTATTTTGTCAGTTTCGTTTTATGTACTTATGTTTTAAAATTTTGAATTAGATAAATTTTGGTTCAGTTTTGTTCTCAAACGAAATCAATTCTAATCTTCTATTTCAATAATGTACATGTACACGTATCATGCATCTATGCATTAAATATTTTAGGTTTAATTTTTTGTGAAACATTACTATGTTATAGTACCCCCTAGTAAAAAATGGACATAAATGTTACAATTTCACAATGTCTTTCAAACTAAATGAAAACAAGCAAATTCAAAGAATTGTGGTCCCCCGCTTTCGGTGTCTTTGCGAGTGAGATGTTATCTTTATGACATATTGTGTGTAGTATGAACATCCTATCATATGTCATTTATTTAGAAAGTAACATTGAAGTTGATTTTTTTCATGATGAAAACCCTAATCCTGACCATTAAAAAGTTATGGCCAAAGTAAAAAGTTTTTTAAAAGTAGGTCAACTCCAAGGTCAAGATCAAAGAGTCAAAATTGTTGATATCCAATGAAAGGATTTCTCACAAGGATTACATATGTGAAGTATGAAAGCCGTAGCCCTTACTGTTCAAAATTTATGGTCAAGGTTAAAGTTTTTTTCATAAGTACGTAAATCTTTAAGGTCAAGGTCAAATGATCAAAGTTGTTGATATCCAATGAAAGGACTTGCCACAAAAAATACATATTTGAAATATAATAGTCCTAGTATTTAGCGTTCAGAAGTTGTGTTCAAAGATGAAGTTTTTTTTAAAAGTAGTTAAAACTCCAAGGTCAAAGGGTAAAAGTTGTTGGTATCCATGAAAGGTTTTCTCAAAAGGAAAACATATGTGAAGTACGAAAGCCCTAGCCCCCACCGTTCAAAAGTTATGTTCAAGGTTAAAGTTTTTTTTATAAGTACGTAAATCTCCAAGGTCAAGGTCAAAAGGTCAAGGTTGTTGATATCCAATGAAATGTCTTGACACCAGAAATACATATGTGAATTATTAAAGTCCGACTATCTACTGTTTAAAAGTTGTGACCAAGGTTAAGTTTTTAAAAAGTAATTAAAACGCCAAGGTCAAGGTCAAAGGGCAAAAGTTATTGGTATCCAATGAAAGGTCTTCTCACAAGGATTACATATGTGAAGTACGAAAGCATTTGTCCTCACTGTTTAAAAGTTATGGTCAAGGTTAAAGTTTTTTTCATAAGTACGTAAATCTCCAGGGTCAAGGTCAAAAGGTCAAGGTTGTTGTTATCCAATGAAAGGTTTTGCCACAAACAATACATATGTGAAATATGAAAGTCCTAGTACCTACTATTCAAAAGTTATGGCCAAAGTAAAAGTTTGAAATTTTTGTGTAAAAGTGGGTCAAACTCCAAGGTCAAGGTCAAAAGGTCAGATTTGGTGATACCCAAAGAATGGTCTTGTCACAAGGAATACACATGTGAAATATGAAAGTCATAGCTCCACTAAATCAAAAGTTATGGGCAAGGTTAAAGTTTTTGTGACGGACAGACTGACGGACAGACAGACAGACGAATGAGATTTAATGTCCCCTCGCTTTCGCGAAAGCGGGGGACAAAAATAACCAATGGACGTGTTTGTAAAATCTGACCAGGTTTGTTCAGTCAACCAAATCATGGACATTTAAACCATAAATGTTTCGTACAAATGATTCCTGCAGATCACCCGCCAAATGCGCCCATCTTCTTTAATGAAGGAAAACTTAATGTCATTCTCTTTTCACGAATATCTCAGTCAAAATCACATCTCATCTTATTGAGAAATTCAACGGAAGACCTACTCGTTGCTCGCAACGAGATCTCATCTAGTTAAGGTTTTCCGTCTCCAAAGGAAGAATTATTGTTTTCGTAACGTTTCTTTTTCCCTATTATTAAGGTCTTCCGTCTCCAACGTTATCTCTTGTTATTCTTCGGTTTCTTTTACCCTATTATTATTTTTTTTCAACCAATTCTTGTGCACGCGATTTCTCAGAAACTGCTCGGTCAATTTACATAAAATTTTCATATGTAATAGATCGTCAATCGATCTTGTTAGGTTTTTAAGCGTTTTTAAGACGTGACTTCCGGTCATGAGATATGGACAATTTTTTTTATTTTAAATTGCAATTTTTTCTGAACTTAGCAGCGAAAACTGCTTAAGATATGATCTAAAGATTAATTTGAGATGATAATTCATGACTTATAGCGTTGCAGAATTACCTATTCGTGCGTCGTCAATACTTCTGGTCGCTTCCGAAAGCAAATCTAAAAAACGCAATTTTTCAAATTTTGTTTTTTATTTGAATAGAGACCCTTTTGCAGAAGCGAAATATGTAATTTGTTTGAAAATCGAACAAGCCTATCTCGAGATATTTGCATTTGAAAACGCGAATCGGCGGATTCCAGTGGCTAAATGGTTAGCGTGTTGGATTGTCACGCGGGCGACCCGGGTTCGATCCCCCGTGTCACCAAAACATTTTATCATTTTTTCTGCTCGCTTTTTTCGATATTTTTTAATTTTAGACCATTTGGAACAATATATTATAAACTTTAAAGCATATCTTGCGTAATAAGGGGTCACAAGGGACCAGAATGTCAAATCTTTGACAGGTCGAGGAAACTATTTTCTGTGACGTAGGAATAAATTTACATGTTAAGTGAGGAACCAACGTGACTGATAAATCGACCAATCAGCTCAATGAGTTGCATTATGGTCTACTACAAAAATACACACGTGTTTCTAGAAGGCCAATTATTTAAATCGCTCTCGGAAAAACGTGATGCATTTTTCCAAGCATTTTACACACTTAATACAATATGAACATCATTATCTACTAATTCCATGCTCACATTTATATACAAATGATTTATAATAATAAAAATTTGGGTTTTCTCCACTCCATTGAACAAGTCCCTTTGTTTACACTTTCCCTGTGCTGTATAGCTGTACGGTCAGTGAAAAGTCAATTTCACGTGACTATTCCTTGGTCCAAAAAAAATCAACTCTGAGGTGTGCTCACGTATTGTCAGTGTTTATAATGTACACAACCTCGAAATACCGGTATATGCTACTCATGTTCTCAATGTGCATGATGGTTTATATGACAGGTAAATAATAAGAAAAATGCAAAAAATATTTTTTTTATAAAATGCAAGTTTTAATTTTTTGTAACAAATAACTGAGCAACAACTCCATAAATTTAACCAGTTACATATGGCACGTACATTAACGGATATCGAGTTAAACAATGTTAAAAAATTGAGTCTTATTTATTAGTGTAGACTTTGTGAGCGGTATTTCAAAGTTCTATTTAACAAGGAAAACTTAGTTTGTTTGTTAATGTGAGCATGGGGAATCTTAATAAGTACCCAATCTTCGTATTTTTCATGACAAATTACAAAAAAAATGTGCGCAATCGCAACAATATCCATATAAGGTAGTTTCCTCGACCTGTTTGACGCTTTATATCTCGAAAAGGGGGAATATTTTGATAAGCCATATTGAACAAACGAAGGCCAGAATAATGTTTTTAACAATATGCATATGTACTTTGAAGTTTTGTAAAACGGCCCCATTAAGGACTTGTAGGGATGGCCCCTAAATATTATCATTTAGCATATCTCCACAACGAAAAGAAATCTTTGAATAAGTGTTGAACGAAAAATCTTCAAAATCACAAGACCTTTCACTTGATATCAAGAGAATTGCGCTGACCCCTCAAATTAGGGGCTCAATGGGGCCAAACGTCTTTTGTCTATAACTCTCTTATGATGAATATTTTGTTATACATTATTGAAGCAAAAGTATTTATATCAACTATTTGCAACAATATATCATACAATTTTAAGCATATGTTACGTAATTAGGGGTCACAAGGGGCCAGAAAGTGAAATCTTTGACGCTTTATATCTCAAAAAGGGGGAATATTTTGATAAGCAATATTGAATAAACGATGGCCAGAATAATGTTCTAAACAATATGCATTCATTGAATTTTTGTAAAAAGGCCCCATTAAGGACTTGTAGGAGTGGCCCTTAAATATTTCCATTCACCATATCTCCACAACGAATAGAAATCTCTGAATAAGCGTTGAACAAAAATTCTCCTGAATCACAAGACCTTTCATTTGATATCAAGAAAATTGGGCTGACCCCTCATTTTTGGGGCTCAGAGGGGCCAAACGTCTTTTATCTATAACTCTTTAATGAACAATATTTTGTTATACATTACTGAAGCATTATATCTCAAAAAGGGGGAATATTTTGATAAGCAATATTGAACAAAAGATGGTCAGAATAATGTTCTAAACAATATGCATACTTTGAATTTTTGTAATACGGTCCCATTAAGGACTTGTAGGAGTGGCCCCTAAATTTTTCCATTTTGCGTATCTCCACAACGAACAGAAATATCTGAATAAGCGTTAAACAAAAAATCTTCAAAATCACAAGAACTTTCATTTGATTTCAAGAAAATAGGGTTGACCCCTCTCATTAGGGGCTCAGAGGGGCCAAAAGTCTTAAAAGTATATAACGCTATTACTGAAGCAAAGTATTTATCTTAACGATTTGCAACAATATATGATACAATTTTGATTATATATTACGTAATTAAGGGTCACAAGGGGTCAGAATGTCAAATCTTCGACGCTTTATATCTCAAAAAGGGGGAATATTTTGATAAGCAATATTAAACAAACATTGGTCAGAATAATGTTCTGAACAATATGCAAACTTTAAATTTTTGTTAAACGGTCTAATTAAGGACTTGTAGGGGTTGCTCCTAAATATTTATATGAAGCATATCTCCACAAAAAAAAATCTCTGAATAGGTGTTGAAGAAAATGTCTTTGAAATCACAAGAACTTTCATTTGATATCAAGAAAAAGGGGCATAGAGGGGTCAAAAGTCTTTCATCTGCAACTCCTTCATGATCAATATTTTTTGATAAGTATCCATTATGAGAAGCAAAAATATTCATCATCTGTTACGTAATAAGTGGTTGCAAGGGGCCAAAATGCTATATTTTTTATGCTTTACGTCTCGGAAAGAGGGAGTATTTTTATAAGCTATATATTGAACAAAAGATGTTCAGAAAATCGTGAAAAAAAAACAGAAACTTTTAAATTATTGAAGGAAAACTTAATGTCATTCTCTTTTAACGAATATCTCAAAATCACATCTTATCTTATCGAGAAATTCAACGGAAGACCTACTCGTTGCTCGCAACGAGATCTCATCTAGTATTATTCTACCATTTTTTCCCGTGTACATGTTTATGAATATAGCATTTAGTTATAATTTGACAATTTTATTGACGTACAATTCGTGAGCTCTTTAAATGTTAAAAAATAATATGCGTGTGTACATAATATACATTTGGTAAAGATAAACATTGAAAACTTGATTGATTGATTGTATATTGTTTAACGTCCCTTTTGAGAATTTTTCACTCATATGTAGACGTCACCGATGCCGGTGAAGGGCTTCAAATTTAGACCTATACTCGGCACTCAGGGCCATTGAGCAGTGAGGGTTCTTTATCGTGCCAACGCCTACCGTGACACGGGACCTACGTTTTTAAGGTCATATCCGAAAGACCCGTGACTTTCACTTCTAGTGCCGAGCGCTTGGCAAAGAAACAGTCACTATCTATGTTTACGTCTTAGGTATGACGCGGCGCCGCGATCGAGAATCGAACCCGGGCCTCCCGATCACGAAGCGAACGCTCTACCACTAGGCTACTGGGACCGGTAACCATTGAAAGACGAACGCTTCCAACATTTTTTGGGGGGTGGGGGGTGCATTCAAGAAATTTGCAGGAAATTAGTATACATTTTAATAGAAATATAACTAAATATGATAATTAATCTATCTAAAAAATCAATAGGAATGAAAAATATGGAGAGGGCAAACTCACTTAATTAATTTCCGAGAGTACATGTACACGTAAGTATTACGTTTCTAAAAGAAGTAAGCATTCAATGTTGACAGTTCAACCCCACCCCCATCGCCCCTGAGCCGTTTATATGATTCTATGTTCCCCAACTGATTCGGTAGCCAAGAGCATGCTCTAAATAATTATAGGTTTTTAACTGAAGCAATTTACTAACGAATAATTTGATGCTACAAGTAAAAACCCAGTTTAAGGTAAGCTGTTTTCGAAAATTCTGCAATCGTTTTCCATGTTTTAGCTTAATGACCTTGATTGTAAACTTTACTTATATGGTCACTCTTTATGTGACTTGATTCAAACAATCTGTTAGGTTATTGCTTTTACATGTATATCTAATCCGACTTAGGACTATTCATGATCAATAGATATAGCCCATGGCAGATATTACTGATTGACAAGGCATACATTCACTTTTTAAGCACCTGATCTCACCCGCAGTGTTTCCTGCTTGGTCCTTTGTTTTGGTGGTTTTGTCCTAGTCATGATTCGTTTCATTAACATGATTTCTGAGATTCGCTATTTTTACCTTATGCATTGCATTTAATTTAGAATTTTTTTTATAGAATACATCAGATATATGACACTGGCTGGATCAGCTCTTGGACTTGCAAAATCAATGTACAACTTTAAACATAACGTCGAGAAAGGGGACACTGGTACACTGACTTTCCGAACAAAACTTGTGTCATTTTGTTCTCGCATTGCAGAAATTGGGCCAAGAGTTATTCTCCTAGCATTGCTTGTTTCAGAATTTAGATTATACTCTGCTGTTTTCTTTGCTTGTCATATTGCTATTACGTTGGCAATAGCTTTTGCAGCTGGGCGTAATTACAGAGTATCAGACGAATTTAAAACTGGGCGTAAAATAATGCTCTTGTTGCTTGGGAGTTTTGCAAATACCTTCTTCTTTTGCAAATACAAGTTGTATGAAAATGTTAATGGATTTGCGCAAATAATGTATAGTGTTATCTTTTACATTTTTTTCTACATAGAAAATATAGTTATTCTCATACTTTGGTGTGTATTAACAAATGACAAAGGGGTTTGGTACTTTTATACTAGTATTGCTGCAACTGTTGCAGGATCGATATTACACATCATTTCCTTAATATATGTTCATGTGCGGGAACGTTCCATCTTTTTATAATGAGCGAAATTTGGTAAGTGTCTCAATTGGCCCCTTAAAATGAATATCTTAATTGTACTTTATATATAGCTTTAATTTGTACAGCTATATAGGCGACCTTTATTAGTCACTTTTATTTTGATCAAAATGCCGTTATTTTAGAAATATGAGATCATAAGAATAACGTTTTCCCGCCATTTTATCATATTTTGTATAAAACTGCTCATTTTCAAGCAGTTTTTCTTCCAGAAAATATAGAGCGCAGCCTAGAACAAGATTTATATTTTTACCAAAGATGCATCTATCCAATACTAATAAGTTGCAGAAAAATTATTTATGTTATACATTGCGCTCTATGTTTCCCATAAGAAAAAAAATCAAGAAAAAGGCTTATTTTTGGCCTTTTTGTTAGATAGCAAAAATAACATTTTTTCTCATTTCATTTACAGCTAGTGAGTGCATATAGATGTGAAAAATATATTGGAAATATTTCTAATATAATCTCTTTTACAAAATAAATATCAATTAAACATATTTGGATGTCATGTTGATTTTTAGGGGGCCAAAATTGGCTCTTATCATATATACTCCTTTACAAATATAAACGAAGAATATGATGTTTGTCAGAGGTCAGGTGTCAATATTTACTTTATCACACGGCGCAATAATATATACCGGTACATCAATATGAAATGACTTGCTCTACATGTATAAAATTAATAAACAAAATAAGAAAGTAAAATAATAATTATTTTATTTGCAATGTAAACAAGTATCTCATAATTTTTTTTGGTTATCGATTTAACCTGTGTACATAGAGAATATATACCGATAGAAACTAGATCTAGCCTTTGTAAGTTTGTTTACAAGTTTTATGTCACTTTTGTCAGCTGCACAGTCTCTAACGTTTATCCTTATTTTTTGGGTAGACCTTAAGTTAAATCTTCATGATAAACTATTTTTTCCCATTAAATTCTACTCACGATAAACATGATAAATGTGTAAATCTGTTGGAAAATATCAAAGCATATCACAATCACGCCACGAACAGCTGATAAACACCTCGGTGTTGTCGTAGTTCAATGTAAGCTTTCGCCAGTGGCTCCGTGATTACATCATAATTATCATACATTTAGTTATTGAAATCGTAGATTGAATGTTTTTGATATAATTTAATGCTTGATTGCAAATTAACTGGCTCGGTCAAGTTTTTCTATCCATTGGATCCATCCCTCACTTTCCTAAACTGCCCCAACCCAGTTTTTACCGTATAAAATGGGTAACTATTCAATTCATTCCTTAAATATAATATGTTTTATTTCGTAGAGTGTAAATAAATATAATTAAATAAATTGAAACTACTTTTTTACAGTGTGTTTTATAATTTTTCATGTTTGTATATCCCATTAAACTGACTGACGCGTCGGTTGACAATGGTTTTCCTTGGGGTGTCAATTTCAAATGTTACCCTACAAAACAGGCACCATTTATTTTATTATACTGAATGTCTTATTGATTTAGGACGTCAGCAAAAAAAACCGTCGATCGTCTTTACGTTCATGTGTAGAAAGCTTTCACACTCACCGGTTCACTAATCTCCTTATTGTTTGTTTGATACTCGAATTCGAGTCATTTATCATATAAAGTTTCGTTATTTCTGGCTCGCAAGCATGTTTCCTACTCTCGCAAGCATGTATCGTCTGTCGTTTGTTGTTTTCAAGTAAGTTATATCGGACGCAAGCTTTTATTGACATCAACTTAATTCCGGTTCTTTCAAACGCGCAACTGACGTTTCGAGAATTCTACGGTGAACCGTACGCGCATAATTTCCACGCATGTGGCATTATCGTTGTGTTACCCGTTGTCACGTGTGTTGCTAAGGCTCAGGGTAATCGAACGGATTGTTACCTGCGTCTAAACCAATAAGATTTTAGTATTCAACATGAAAGTATAATAATTGTAGATATAGCCTGAACTGTCATATCTTTGGTTTCAATAATATCACAGAAAAAAACAGTGGAATGTATTATTTTTTCATTTTTTATTTCCTTTTCAAAACGCCTTTATAATAACGTCTTTTGGAAATTCGTAATTATAACCTTTTGGAAAGACGTAATAACGCCTTTTGAAATGGCGTTATGACACCTCTTGAAAAGGTGAAGGCGTAACCCAGATAGCATGACTACGTTGGGACAATGTTGGCCCAATGTAACACACTTTGTGGGGCCGACGTTGGCAGCCAACGTTGGCGCAATGTCTAAGTGCACTGTGGCCCTTTGTTGGCCCAACATGTTGGGGCGATGTTGGGCCAACGTTCTAATGTATTTTTGTAATCGTAGGGCCAACATTAGACCAACATTGTACATGGCATGTTATAGAAGGGCCAATGTTGGGCCAATACCAGTAATGTCATTTTCATATATTATCGCAATACCAACATTATGCCAACATACTTTATAGCATTGTAAGTGAAGGGCCAACGTTGGGCCAACAATAATAAGCTGCGTAAGTATAGAGGCCTACATTTAGCCAACAATAAATAGCCTACGGAAAAAGTGTAGGGCCAACATTGGGCCAACAATAAATGGCTAGGAAAGTGTAGGGCCTACACTGGTCCAACACGGTGGAAAAATTAAATTGATGACACAATGCATGACTAACATTTGATTTACAAAGAATAAAAAAAATGCCATTTGCGGACAATCAGGGTAAAATACATGTATATTCACGTCATCAACAACATGGTTCGCATTAATCTAGTAAACTCCATTTGATGTGAATTTCAGATTGACATTCAAAATATTCTTTCTTGAATAATATGATTTTTTCAGGAATATTCTGATAAGAAAATAAAAAAAATCCATGTATTGGCTATTGATTTTAATAGTTGATGTTTTTATATTTTTAAATCTATTATAATTACAATTAATGTCAAGCAATCCTTCATATTATTAATTTAAACAAAAGTTTTCATTCTTTTTCTTTTATTTACTCAGTGTCATTTGCACTTTCTCCTCCTTTTTCATTCTCTTTCCTTTTCTCTTCATCTATCCTCTTCCTCTCTTCCCTTTTTTCCGTCCCCTTCCCGGTCACTGGCAGAGTGAAACCAATCTTTAACAATGGTGCAAATTTCGCTGTCTGTCGCTGCCGCTGTTAGCCTGTTTTTTCGGACAGTCCTTCAAAGTAACAAATTTGTAGACATATTGATGACATACTTAATTTTATAGGCTTTAAGTTCTTAAATTTCTGGCCTATTGTTCATTTTGATCAATTTATTTGTACACCTACAACTGAGAGGTGAAAAACAATATTTCCAGCTTTTTAAATGGGACAAAACAACAATTTATACGTTTAAATTTACTAATTAAAAAACTAAATAATTAAATAATGGGGGATTCTTTCACCCCTTTAGATAAAGTAAATAAAATAATTCTTACTGGTTACTATATATCCTTGATTCCAATTGATCCGAAAGGCAGGGTCATTGGCAAAAAGGTAGGATAAGAGTATCTCACAGTGGACTTTACATTTTCTCCTCCAGTTGTGCATAAATTCTTTACCTAAAAGTAAATGGTAACACATTAATTGTGTATACATATAACTTAAAAGTTTTAAGACAAAATTTTCACCTTGAAATATTTGATCACCCTAATTATACTGAACCAGATCTTTTATGATTAAACTTAAACATTAATGTGCATGTGTGTACGATGTCTGTATAAAAAGGCAGATTGCAAACACTGGACTGGAAAGTTTGACAAAATCAAAACAAAAGATTATAAAATATACTT
Organism: Saccostrea cuccullata; assembly: GCF_032062105.1. Classification (NCBI taxonomy): domain Eukaryota; kingdom Metazoa; phylum Mollusca; class Bivalvia; order Ostreida; family Ostreidae; genus Saccostrea; species Saccostrea cuccullata. The sequence continues at coordinate 39,524 of NW_026935338.1, read as the reverse complement.
ACATATATTGTCTAGCGAAGCAGTATATCCCACAAATATAATACATGTGCACCAAGCTGCTCAAATGCGAAATTGTGAAATGGTTACACGTGCTGACCATCCTGATATATCAGATTTCGCAGTCACCGAGGAAACTGGTCAGTCTCCTGCTGTGAGAAGCAACGATGATGTCGACCTAATTATTTAAGCAGTGAATTTTGCTCTTATCTCAGAATATGCCCCCCTAAAACCAGCACTTTAGCGCAGTTATGTAATAGATGTTCCTAAGATTTTATACAAGTCTGTAAATTGTTGATTGAACACTAACTAGAAAAAAACGAACACAAACTAAAAACAAACACAAAAATGAAAACAAAATAAAAAAAAAAAACAAAAAGAGAAAGAAAATTTAAAAAAAATTCATGTACTTGATAATTGCTCCCAACTGCAGTTTTAGCTAGGGTAAATGTAAATTCAATAACGCTTAAATCCCTAGATCATAGACCCCCTCCCCGGCTGGATCAGCCTACCGGCTGGGCTAACACTAAATATTTTCTACATTCTTTTATTTCATATTAACGTTGGGCCAACGTTGGTAAATGTATTATTCCAACGTCAGCATAGAAACTGTAGTAAAGCGCTAATTGCATAGTAGGGCTAATGTTGGGCCAACGTTATATTTTAACAATTTTTTAAACACCATCATTTAGATATATTACATATACGTTGGGCCAACATTGGTCCAGTGTGAGCCCAACATGCAGAAAACTTAATTATAGCATATTCTGCACATGAAGGGTCGTCGTTGGACAATGGTTGTATATCCGATGATCTTGGTCACTATGGATAAGGGAACATTTAAAATGTTGGGCCAACGTTGGTTCAATGCAGTTATTCCCAACGTTAAAAAATACAGGAAAGCTCAGATTTATTACATAGCGCCATTGTTGGGCCAACATTGTCTTCCCAACTTACATTTGATCAAAATAGAAAAGCACCCTATTGGCATTGGCCCAACGTTGGGCCAACGTTAAATGCCCAACGCCAACCACTAGCCAACAATACAACCATTTACCAACGTTGGCCCAACATAGTCATGCTATCTGGGAATACATTGTAACCCTTTTTCTCGTTGTTGCGCCTTTGTTTGCGCTTTTACGCCTTTTGGATTCGCACTATATATAACGTATTCAATTTTTTTCTCCAGATCATCATCATCATCATCCTTTACACCCTGTGGTGTGGAAGGCAGCAACAACCTTCCTCCACTCTTGTCTATCCTGGGCAAGCCGCGTCAATGATCCCCTTGCTCTGCCCGTACTGCAGCTTTCTCTGTCTCAGCTTCAAATTGGTCCATGCCTTCTCTCTTATCATGGCTTGCAAGCCTTTAACTCTCTTATTGTCTTCACTATATAGCTCCTCCTGTCTCTCACGCAATCGTGTGGACTTGATCTGCAGCATCTTTTACTTGATTTTCATTCTCTCTTATATTGCAATCAGAGTCTCCGGCTGGATTCAGACTTTGTTGTTGTTGTTGTTTTTGCGAAAGCCTATCTTCTTTTTGCTGCTTTCAGTGTACACTTGGGTCATTTGGTTTTAGTCGTTGTCCACATAATTGGCCTCTTCACCTTCATCATAATGTGTCTTGCAAGATTTGGAATCTGTTTCTTAAATCGCTGATGAATGCAGCTTTCACGATATTGTCCCCCATCTCTGATCATGAATTTCAAAACTTTTTGAGTGTTAGGCCTTACTTCAGCTTTTTTTCAGTTTGATCTTAATAAGTGCTGTCACCAGGTGGTTGTCGCTTCCTAAGTCTGCACTACGCTTGATCCTAGCATCTAACAGAGAGCCTCTCCACATGCCATAGATCATCAGATTGTCAATCTTGTTATTGTCCCTTCCATTTGTAGTCCGAAAAATCTTACGTTTTCCAGGCTTTTTTGTACGATTTTGATATTTTACGTGCCAGGAAAACGTCAGAACCGGCGACATTACGACAACTTGGATATCGCCGACATTCTCGACACTCTTAAAAAAGTTTTACTTAGTAGTCATTTTTTACTTGAAATAACAAAGATAAGTAATAGATAATTACTAAGCATTTACTTAAAATTTAAAATCAATTACTGAAATATATGTCAATTACTAGATTCAAATGTTTTACCTGATTTTTGTATTTTAAAAAATTGTTTTACTTACTCACTAAAAAGTTTTACTTAGTAATTTATATTTACTTAAATATGTGTATATAAGAAATAACTTTACTTGGTCTTAATACTTACATTTTACCACTTTTTACTATATAATTAATATTTTAATGCCCCCGTAAGCGAAGTTTCGGGGGTACATAGTTTTTGTCGTTTCCGTCTGTCTGTCTAGCTGTCTCTCTGCTTCTCTGTTTATCCGCAGAAACTTTAACCTTGCCCATAACTTTTGATTTAGCGGAGCTTTAACTTTCATATTTCACACGTGTATTCCTTGTGACAAGACCTTATACAAAAAAAAATCAAAATTTTTCTTTATCCAAAACTTTTTAACAGTAAATACCAGGACATTTATACTTCACATATATATTTTTTGTTGAAAGAACTTTCATTGAATACCAACAACTATGAAATTTTGACCTTGACCCTGGAGATTTCCATCCTTGTGAAAAAAACTTTAACCTTGTCCATAACTTTTTAACGGTAAGGAAAAGTGCTTTCATACTTACATATATGTAATCATTTGGAGAAGACCATTTATAGGATACCAAGAACTTTGACTTTGACCTTGGAGTTTGACCCACTTTTAAAAAGAAAGCAAACCTTGACTGTAACTTTAAAAGGATTAGGGTTAGTGCATGCATACTTAACATAGTTCATCCTTGTGACAAGACCTTTCTTCGGGTACCACCAACTCTGTCCCTTTGTCCTTGACCTTGGAGTTTGACCTACATTTCAAAATTGGTAACCTTGACCATAGCTTCTGAAGGGTTGAGGCAAGTGTTTTCATATTTCACATATGTATTTTTTTTTTGTAGCAAGACCTTTCATTAGATACCAATAACCTTAACCTTTTGACCTTGGAGATATCAAAAATCCCAATAATTAAATTTGCATTTAAGAAAAGTTTAACCTTTGCTATGTTGCCATACAGTGGCATAGGTGTTTCACAAACACATCTTGCATGTTTGAATTGTATTTAATTGATTTACTTAAAACAAAACTTTATTTACTAAATCAAGGCGAATTCAGATCAGTAATTACTTAAATATGGTAGTCTTATCACTAATTGTCTGTGAGGAGGAGTTATCTTTCATCTAAGTATACCTTCATGTGAAAAAAAAGTCACACTAATAAAAATGCGATATTAAGTACTTGAAATGTTTAACCATTTTTAGGTCACCTGAGTAAACTCAGGTGACCTATTGCTATCCGTTTTTGTCCGTCGTCGTCCGTCGTGCGTTGTGCGTCGTGCGTTAACATTTAAACATTTTCAGCTTCTTCTCTGAAACCACTGAACCAATTTCAATCAAATTTGACATACTGCATCTATGGGTGAAGGGGAACAAAAATTGTGAATTTCGTGGTCCCCGCCCCCCCTGGGGCCTGGGGGGTGGGGCAAAAACCACTAAAAATTGTGCAATCTTTAAAAATCTTCTTTTTTATTCCCGGACATCAAGCAGTCACACTGTTGGTATGATTGTAATCAGCATTGAGTCCTCTACCAAAATTGTGAAATTCATGGCCCCAGGGTTCTGGTGTTAGGGCGGGGCTCTATTGATTATATAGTGAAAATGCAGTAAGTGTTTAAATTTCTTCTTCTCTGCTCCTGGGTATTAAATAAACAAATTAAGTTCATAGTTATGATGAGCAAAAGTGGCTCTACCAAAATTGTGAATTTTATGGCCCCAGGGTCAGGGGTTCTGGTGTAGGGGTGGGGCTCTATTGATTATATAGTAAAAATGCATTATTTCTTTGAAAATCTTCTCCTCTGTTCCTGAGTATTAAATAAACTAATTAAGCACGTAGTTATAATGAGCAAGAGTGCCTCTTCATAAATTGTGAATTTTATGGCCCCAGGGTAAAACAGGGGTTCTGGTGTTAGGGCGGGGCTCTATATTGATTATATAATGAAAATGCATTAAATCTTTGAAAATCTTCTTCTCTGCACCTAGGTATAAAAAACACTAATTCAGTTAACAATTATGATGAGCAAGAGTGCCTCTACCAAAATTGTGAAATTCATGGCCCCAGGGTCAGGGTTCTGGTGTAAGGGCGGGGCTCTATATTGATTATATTATGAAAATGCATTAAATCTTTGAAAATCTTCTTCTCTGCTCCCAAGTATTAAATACACTAATTCAGTAAATAATTATGATGAGCAAGAGTGCCTCTACCAATATTGTGAAATTAATGGCCCCAGGGTCAGGGGTTCTGGTGTTAGGGTGGGGCTCTATTGATTATATAGTGAAATTGCATTATATCTTGTCTGCTGAGGAATGCATGTGTTGTAAACATTGCGACTAAACTCTAGCAAATATGGACGACCTGCATTGTATTACAGAACATGAACAGTTTGATTTATTGATTCTAAATTCAGATGTCCTTTCAATACCATATATTCAGATAATGATGTACAAAAGACAGCAAGGACGCACACAAAAACAATTATCTTAACAAGCAAGATTGAAAATCTTCTCTGCTCCTAGGTTTTAAATAGACTAAATCATGTACCATAGTTATAATGAGCAAGAGTGCCTCTACCAAAATTGTGAAGTTTATGGCCCCAGGATCACGGTTCTGGTGTTAGGGTGGGGCTCTATTGATTATATAGTGAAAATGCATTAAATCTTTGAAAATCGTCTTCTCTGCTCCTAGGTTTTAAATAAACTAACTAAGTATATAGTTATGTTGAGCAAGAGTGCCTCTTCCACAATTGTGAATGCCTTAGCATCTAGCTTAAAACATGAAACAAATTCAATCATTTGAAAGTTGTTGCATGATGCACAGGTGACCTATAAGGCCCGTGGGCCTCTTGTTAAAATTGTCCTTAAAAAAATACAACTTATTCAATTTTTAAGGCTTTCGAAGTTGGAATCAAATGTTTTATTGTAATATATAGTAAAACAGTTACAAAGAAATTGGCAAAAGAAATGGAAAGTTTAATTGTATCCATCATAAGTAGATTTATTTTAACCATTCAGAGGGCCCAATTAGGGAACTCTGATAAAGAAATCTGTGAGTAGTACTCACATGTCAGAGGGTGGGTACCTTGCAGTGTTTCTAGTAAATAATGTCGATTTTTGTAAATATGATAAGTATTTCATTTACTTAGTATTCCTTTAAGTAATAATATTCTAGATTTTAATTAATTTCAGAATTACATTTACTTAGTAATAATTCATAAAATTTAGTAAATAGAAAGCATATTATCTCTGAATTAAGTAATAATAATTTAACAAAAATGAGTAGTTCATTTACTAACTTTAAGTAATACAATTCCTATAATTTAAGTAACTCTATTGATACTTAGTAAATCATTTTACATGTATAAGTAAATGAATTCATCCTTATTACTAATTATGTTTACAATTACTAACCATGATAGTCATTTACTTGCTATTCTGACTAAATGGATTACTAATAATTACTAGTTTTTCTCAATCTAATATATTATTTTAAAAATAACAAGTAAAACTTTTTTTAGAGTGGAGTTGATTTAAGATATACTTACGAACCAAATTAATTTAAATTTCAAAGTCACAATGTCCTTTGAAAAGATTTCACCACACTGTCGTGATTTATCATCATTTCGTGCATTTTAAAATCTTGCAAGTCCTGTAGCGAAGTGTGTGTCAGATATTTTCTTTTCATCGATATTGCTGAGTACAAGAGGCATTGTGCTGTTGATCAAGTCTGATTTCGACATTTAGTTCGGTTCGCAAGTATTTAAAAATGAACTTTCGTTGGAGAAGGCGAAATTTCCAGTTGCCATAATGGCGCCGGTTCTGACGTTTTCCTGGCACGTAAAATATCAAAATCGTGAAAAAAAAAAGGCCTGGAAAACGTAAGATTTTTCGGACTACTCCATTTGGTGAGTTCCAGGTCAGCACAGTCCTGTCAAAGGCACTATTATGGTTACTCGAAAGGTGTAAGAAAGCCTTTTGGAAAGGCGTACTAATGCCTTTTGACAAGGCGTAATTACAAACCTTTTTAAAGGCGTACATTTAATTATACCTTTCGGAGAGATAATTGCCTTATAATGCATTTTTCGCATTATCACACCTTTTTTAGCGTTAATACGCTTTTACCCAAAAAAGGGGGGGGCATAATAATATGGCCTTTTTGCGTTATTACGCCTTTTGAAAAGACGTTATAACTATGGAAGGGAATTACCGCCAAAAGTCTATGTACCTTGCTTTTATTCTTATTCTGCCTACTTCTTTATGCTTTGTTATTATTGTAATTATATGTCACTTAATTATTGTTTTCATATTCGTTTATTACATTTCACTTTGACTTTTATCCTTCTTCATTTTGTCCTTACTTCTATGTTGCTTTATTCTTGTAAATTCATTCTACTTTTTTTTAAAACTTAAACAGTTTCTTAAATAAATTATTCAATCACGCAAACATGAAGCATATTCAATGAAGACGAATGGAAGTTGCCAAACCGTCAAAAGAACAAGGTTCACTTTTGCCTTATTTGGCCCTGTGATTTTCGGAAAAACTGAAACTGCATAGTTTTAGTTAAAATGCATAAGAATATCACTTAGATCTTTGGTGACTCCGATCCTGTAAAAAATGACGTCATTTTCTGGCTAGTCAATGCATTATGACGTCACGAAACGCGTCAATTTCCCCATATTCAGAAAAAAGTCTACAAAAATGGCCAATTTTTAAAGTATTTTTTAATATTTGTTATAGAGCGCAACCTCTGATCTAAAATATGCAACTAATAAATGATAAAACTGTTTCTGAGGATTCATAGACATGTTTTATTTTTTAGATCAGAGGGTGCGCTCATATTATTTTTCTTCACTGAAAGTACTCATTTATACCCGTTTTCCTAAAAATTCTAGATTATTGCAATTTTATTTAGCCAGTTCTCCTAGACCGGACTTTGTGGAGACAATTTTTTATAGGATATGAAAGCACCAAGTCTCTATTTTATTTTAATGCTTCAAATAGAAAATCAAGCGTTGATCAATTAATTGGTATATCCACAGGGCCATTTTATGCATAAAGTGAACCGACTTCTTAGTGCGGCATTATAACGCTAGGTGGTGTGGTGTTCGCTACGAGTGTTGGTAAAACTAGGTAACCAAACCCGGGTCGGGTTATTTGAGATTCTTAAATACGCCTGAGTACTTTAATTATCAATCGAACTTCTGAAGGCTGGATCCAATAATCCGATCCAATAATGGAAACTTCATATTTATTTTCTCTGGGCACACAGGAATAGCGGCCACTTTTTTCAGACATAACTTTATACTATACTGAATATGTTCATTGAAAGGCCGACCCACTCTTTGTAAGAGTAAGGGTCAAATAAGTTAATGTAGTACGTATTGTAGGAAGAAAATTTAAATTTGATTCTATAGAAGAAGTTGAATCTTACCCAAAACTCACCCCGCCTTCGAAATAGGATTTCATTGGCATCGGAAGCAAATTGAAAGGGGGGGGCTAAGTGTAAGAATTTTGTAAGACCTTAAAAAAAATCTGACAAGCAAAAAAAAAAAAAAAAAAAAAAAAAAAGAAAAAAGAAATGTCCATTTTCCGAACCCAAATATTCAATTACGTCGGGGTGGGGGTGGGGGTGGGGATGGGGTTGGGGGTAGGTTCGAACTCCAGTGCCAAAGTTTTTTTTCCATACAAAACCACTTTCCCCATTTTAAACCTATACTGCATCGTGTCCATGGTAAGGTGGGGGGGGGGGGTCTAAACCTATGCAGGAACGTCTGTACTAAGTCTATCTCTGGAAAAAAAAGTGGGGGCTGAAGCCCCCCCCCCCCCCCCCCCCCCCCCCCCCCCTCCACGGTTCCGACGCCTGGTATGTATTTTCAAGTTTGGACAATTTCCTGGTTTTTTTTTCGCTTGTCAAGGTGCTTTCAGCCGGGTACTTTACTATTTATTCTCTTGTTGCCCCCTCCCTACTCTCAAAAAACGTACAATGCTGAAAAATATAACTCTATTAAAGTTAATTGTTGGATTATTGAATTCCAGTTTAATTAATACAAAAATGTTCAATATTTTGATACTAGATAACCCTCATAAATTGGGTTGTTTTTCAGAACCTTCCAATGAACTGAACTTCACTTCACGACAGATTAGTAACTGCTCATGTGCGTGATTCTAGGGACATGACTTTGCAAAGGAGTGAGGAGCGTTAATATGGGTAGGCAGGCGCGGATCCAAATTTTTTTTCCGGGGGGTGGGGTGGGGGGGGTTCCACCCCAGTCCAAAAAAATTTCCAATCCCAGAAATTTCTTGACGAGCATAAAAAACCTAAACTCACCCAAACGTCAAAATCCTATTTCGTAGGGAGCGTTTAACATTTTTTCCTTGCTTTAGTGTATACATTTTTAAACCTTGTAAATTCCAGGGGTCCTAACACCCCACCCCCTCTAGATCCGCACATGGTAGGCGAAGTAGGAACTAGGCATCATGCATCCAGACATACTAGAAACTCCCTGGTCTTATTTTCAGCGTTAATATCTTATATTAAAATAGCACTTAATTTTCAATAAAGAAAGAATTTATATTTTTAGTACGCATCATATTTGTGATCAGCCAGAAGAGCTAAAAAAAAATTCTTAGAACTCAAAAATTCTGTTTGGTGGTGGTGAGGGGGGAGGGGTCGTCAACTTTTTTTCAGTACTCAAGTTTACTCATGCAAATAAGTACATGACTTTTAATATATAAACTGACTATTAGTACTGCAATAAAAAGGGTAAGGGATGGGGGCAACAAGCCTTTCGCTGAACTTTTCCAATAGTAAAAAGTTACGTTTAGGAAAATGTTTCGTGGCCACCCACCCCTCTACCGGTGAAACTTACCCCATAGGAGGTCGTCCACCCGGAAGTCAGTATATATATTGAGACTTTGGTGGTTTGATCAAGTTGTACATTGTATAATGCCCCTTGTGAGAATTTTTAACTCAAAAGGAGAAGCCACATCTTGCCGGTGGAGAGCTGCAAATTTGTCCTATATACTTGGCACTTATAGCCATTGAGCAGTGAGGGATCTTTTTTCGTGCCAGCACCTACTGCGACACGGGACCTCGGATAACAAGGTCTAGATCTCACCCGATAGATTGAACTCCACGTCCTTCAGTGGGATTCTTACCCACGACGTATTGATCGACTCCTTACTACTGTACTTCGTGACTCTAGACGCCGTAACCACAGGGGGAGCTGGGGGGGGTCATTATCCATATGTACTCTTGAAGATTATCTATGTTTAACTATTGGTTAAAATGATTTAATTATAAAGCACTTTTAAAATGATATTATTTAAATATTTCTTCATACATGTATCATGTGTATAGGACGGATAACTTTTCTTCAAAAACTGAAAACGTTCGTATATATAAACATCGTTTTACGATTAAAGAAATATTCGGGGGAGGTGTTGCTATGAAGTGGGGGCGAATTGCTATATATAGCGAGATTTCCCACGGAAGACTAGCTATACCCCGGGGGAAGTCCCACTGTATAGTCTTCCGAAGGAAGCATCACTATGTAGTCAGTCTTCCAGGGGAAATCTTAACATCTAGCGAGACTTCCGAGGGAATGGCGTGTATCAGGTACATTGGCATGTATCGGGTACATACCTGAACTAATAACAAACATCATTCATTTGAAAATTTAAGTTCGATTGATAAAGTATTAAGGCAGAAAATTGGAAAAAACTCGAATTACCCCGGCCCGGTTTGCTTACCTAATTTTACCAACACTCTTAGCGAACACCCCTGCCACCTAGCGTTATAATGCGGCACTAAATCAGGACAACTCGTATTCGTCTTCATTTAATATGCTTCATTGTTTGCGTGATTGAGTTAACGTTCGTAATAGAGATAATCATTTAAGATACTGTATCAATTTAAAAGAAAATAAAATGACTTAAGGTGTTTCCACCCTCACAATTTTATAGGTTCAAAGTACAAAAACTGCATTTATTTTCATTTAACACACTTTAAACTTTCCAATTATTGCAAAAAAAATATAGGTCACCATATTATTTAAGATGCGAAACATAAATAAACAGAAGTGTGTGTCAACATAAAAAATCGCATATTTTTGGTAGAAAGTATAATTATGAAAATATGTAAAAACTGGTTAAAATGCATAATTCTGATGCTGAGTGTTCCTAAATACTTCCTACTTAAAAGATACTTTTGAATTGTGAATATCAGGGATACTATTTTACAATAAAGAAATGCCTGAATGAAGAGACCTTAGAAGGAGTTATTGCCCTTGTCAACATTTTTCAAAGATTAAAAAATTGATTAAATAAGGAAAATATGCATTTTTAAAATTCTTTTACTTAACAATAATTATCATTACACCTATTGTAAAGCATTCTTCTGAGAGATATTGTTCTATTAGGTATGAATTTAAACTAATTACAGTTTTTGCGAAAACCTATGACATTATAGGAGGGTGGAATTACCTTAACAAGAATAAAGAAACATAGAAGTAAGGACGAAATGAAGAAGGATAAAAGTCAAAGTGAAATGTAATAAAGAGGAATATGAAAACAATAAAGTGACATATAATTACAATAATACCAAACGGCATAAAGAAGTAGGCAGAATAAGAATAAAAGCAAGGTACATAGACTTTTGGCGGTAATTCCCTTCCATATATAACGCCTTTTCATTTTTTTTCTCCATTGATACATCCTAATTGGCTTTCGTAGTTGAGAATACAACTGTATAAAAAATTAACAGTAAATAAATTTAAACCCGGGTATATACATGTTTATGCCCAGAAGAGGTCCTGTCAAAGCAAGAATTAACCTTTTTTGTTTTTCATAAATGCCCTGTTTTCAATTTGTATTTATTTATTTTATTTTATTACTTTAACCACATGGACAATAACCACCCCCACCCCCCACCCCACCTCCACCTATAAACGAAATCACACCTTTTCAATAGTTTCCAAACCACGAGCGTACGTTTATGTACTTTACTAATTCTTCAGTATGTAAAATCATTGTGTTTTATATTCCAAATCAAATGCAGTATAGTCTATAGATGCAGAGCTGTGACTCTCCAGAGAGTATATTGACAGATCAGGGAGAGCTACAGTGCCACCCATTAAAAAAAAAACTGGTATATTTAATGCTTGGCACACAAATTAAAAAAGAGGCGCTTGATTCTGGGATAATATCAGTTGTAATCCTATCTTGGAAGTTAGAGCTAAATTTAAATGCTTTTAATTATATTTATTCCTAAAAAGATTTGATTCAACACAATTAAAAAAAAATATTCTTATCTCTTATGTTAAAGATAATGGGATTAAAAAAAATTCAAATTCTAATAAAATTCATTGTGATGACCGTTCTTTAAAAAAAGCTACTGATAATAAGTCGCAAAAATGCTGGAAAATAACCATTTAGAACCTCCAATGGAAGGGAGAGACACACTCCAATACCCCCTTCAGCACCCCTTTGAATTTTCTTAAATCTGAATATCTGTGTAATCCTTTGAATTCCATTATCCTTCTCAATAAAATATTTTGTGCCGCGTACGTATATGTTTTACTTTGCTCATATTTGCCCCTAAATTGAATTTATGTCTATAAACTATACAGTAGCAGCTCTTTGCTCAGTCAATTTTCGGTCTAAATAGACCATAGGCATGGAAACCCCACCTCCCCCCAACTTAGCCCCCCCCCCCCCCCCACTTAATTGCAAAAAATAGAGCTTATATAGGCATAGAAAATTGGAATTTACCTTTTTTCCTTGGTGTAGCCCCCTTTTGATTAGCCCCCCTCACCGACGCCCATGTAGACAGCTGATACATGTAGATATAGTGTGATATCTACATGTACATGTAGCCTAAAAAACATTATAAATATAAGTTTACCAAGTAGACATTGTGCAGTATTAAGAGAGTTCTGGTTTAACTGAGTTGTTGATTATGTAAAAAAAAATACGCTCATGTCATATCAAGTGTTAAACATTTTATGTAATGAGGTATGTTCCAATTTTATCGAATGGTTTGTAAGATTCATAAGGGGGACCAAGAGACCGAGTTCGAAAAGGTAGCCAGGGCGAAGCGAGCTTCGTACGCGCATGCGCAAAATCTCTGTTGACATTTTTGGGGAAAATGGCGGAATTTTCTGAAAGCTCACAGGCAAATGTTTATTGCCAAGCAAGCAGAAGTAACATTACAAGACAATCTTCGAGATCATCCTCAGGAATTCTTCTGCCAAGTTTCAGCTCACCAAGATCGACTGAAAATGACGTGCCATCAAGCACTTGTGAATGGAGGAGAAGTTTAATCGAAAAACTTGGAATACGTTTTGAACGTAAATCGCCAACTGATATTATCACGGAGCACAAGTCCGCTGTGGCATATAACCTCATGCGTGATGAAATACAAAACCTTGAGGAGCTAACAGATATCTTGGGTCATCTTAATAATCTAAATCATGAGAAACTGCTTGAAATCAATTTTAAAGGTCTCAATTTCTTGAGGCCAGCACGGCAGTAGAGGAAAAGCTGCGGTACAGCAATAGATTCAAAGAAATAGACATGTAAGTATTGCAAATAAGGGATTCCTCATGCTTGTATATTACCAAGTATGCATGGTAATACAGGTGCTTGAATAAATAGTCAACAGCCAGTGGTCAAATACTGGTGACTTCTTATCTGATTTTTTTTCTATAAGATAATAACTGGACAGAAACTAAAAATCAGTCAGTGGTGAGGCTATAAAATGAATGATGATAGTCAAATTTAGCAAAGACTAGTGGTTAGAGTATCTGCTTAGAGTCACAGCATAAGGAGCAGCTTCTTAAGTTCTTATGTTTCACTGATTTGAATCATAGGGGCTTGTCTTACGGATTGATAAATTAATGTACATTGCAGGTTTGAATCATAGGCACTTGGGGTATGGACCCCCCCCCTTTTCCATTTTTTTTCTTTTTAAATCTGGGTTTCAGTCACCTTTTTAGCCCACCTGAGCTGAAGGCTCAAGTGAGCTTTTCTGATCACATTTTGTCCGTCGTCCGTCCGTCTGTCTGTCCGTCTGTCTGTCTGTCTGTCCGTCTGTCTGTAAACTTTTCATATTTTCGACTTCTTCTCAAGAACCACTGGGCCAATTTTGACTAAACTTGGTACAAACCATCCTTGGGTGAAGGGGAATCTAAATTGTTAAAATGAAGGGACATATCCCCTCGCAAGGGGAGATAATCAAGAAAAGACAAAAATAGGGTGGGGCCATTAAAAAATCTTCTTCTCAAGAACCACTGGGCCAGAAAAGCTGAAACTTATGTTGAAACATCCTGGTATAGTGTAGAATCTAAATTGTTCAAATCATGACCCCTGGGGGAAGGGCAGGGCCACAATAGGGAATCAAAGTTTTACATAGAAAGATATAGGAAAAATCTTTGAAAATCTTCTTCTCAAGAACCACTGGGCCAGAAAAGCTGAAACTTATGTGGAAGCATCCTGGTATAATGAAGATTCTAAATTGTTCAAATCATGACCCCCGGGGGAAGGGCGGGGCCACAATGGGGAATCAAAGTTTTACATAGAAATATATAGAAAAAATCTTTGAAAATCTTCTTCTCAAGAACCACTGTGCCAGAAAAGCTGAAACTTTTGTGGAAGCATCCTGGTATAGTGTAGATTCTAAATTGTTCAAATCATGACCCCTGGTGGAAGGGCGGGGCCACAATTGGGAATGAAAGTTTTACATAGAAAGATAAAGGAAAAATCTTTGAAAATCTTCTTCTCAAGATCCACTGAGCCAGAAAAAGTGAAGCTTATGTGGAAGCATTTTTGGGTAGTGTAAATTCTAAATTGTCGGAATCAGGACCCCCGGGGGAAGGGAGGGGCCATTATAGGGAATCAAAGTTTTACATAGAAATACATAGGAAAAATCTTTGAAAATCTTCTTCTCAAGAACCACTGGGCCAAAAAAAGCTGAAACATATGTGTCAATGAAAAGTTCATGGGGTAGTGTAGATTTCAAAATGTCTAATTTATGATCAGTGTGGTAGGGTGGGGATGCATTATTTATAACAAGGGGGAAATCTGGTAAAGAACAGAATGGTCAAAGCTTCTCAGGTGAGCGATGTGGCCCATGGGCCTCTTGTTTTCAATTTTTAGCTCACCTCAACGAAGTTGGGGGAGCTTATGTAATACCCTCGGCGTCGGCGTCGGTGTCGGTGTCGGTGTCCCAGGTTAAGTTTTTTGGAGCAGTTTTCTTTTTAAGTACTTCTATGTCCTATATTGATTAGACATGCATGAAAGATGCTTCTAATGTGTTTCACTGTACCAGTCAAAGTTTCAGATGCTGCAATTTCAGCAAAGGAATGACCAGGTTAATGTTTTTGGAGCAGGTTAACATTTTTGGTGCAGTTTTTGGTGTAGGTCTCATGTCCAAGGAACTATAAGCCCTATGTTGACCAAACTTGCATGGATGGTACATCTAAGGATGCACATAACCAGGCTTGCTTCGGATGCTGAATCTGACCTACATTTTCCGGTTGAGTGAACATGTTAATGTTTTTGGTGCAGGTCTCATTTCCAAGTAATCATAAGCTTATGTTGACCAAATTTGCATCTATGGTACATCTAAGGATGCACATAACCAGGCTTGCTTCAGATGCTGAATCTGACCTACATTTTCCGGTTGAGTGAACATGTTAATGTTTTTGGTGCAGGTCTCATTTCCAAGTAACTATAAGCCCTATGTTGACCAAACTTGCATGGATGGTACATCTAAGGATGCACATTAGCAGACTTGCTTCGGATGCTGAATCTGACCTACATTTTCCGGTTGAGTGAACAGGTTAATGTTTTTGGTGCAGGTCTCATTTCCAAGTAACTATAAGCCCTATGTTGACCAAACTTGCATGGATGATACATCTATGGATGTACACTACCAGACTTGCTTCGGATGCTGAATCTGACCTACATTTTCCGGTTGAGTGAACAGGTTAATGTTTTTGGTGCAGGTCTCATTTCCAAGTAACTATAAGCCCTATGTTGACCAAACTTGCATGGATGGTACATCGTAGGATGCATACTACCAGACTTGCTTCGGATGCTGAATCTGACCTACATTTTCTGGATGAGTGAACAGGTTAAAGTTTTTGGGGCAGGATTCATTTCCAAGTTACAATGAGCCTATAATGGCTAAACTTGCGTGGATGATACATCTTAGGATGCATACTACCAGACTTGCTTTGGATGCTGAATCTGACCTACATTTTCTGGATGAGTGAACAGGTTAAAGTTTTTGGTGCAGGTTTCATTTCCAAGTAACTATGAGTTCTTTAATGACCAATCTTGCATGGATGATACATCTAAGGTTACATTCTACCAGGCTGGCTTCAGATGCTGAATCTGAACTACATTTTTTTCTGGATGAATGAGGAGATTAAATTTTTAAGCAGGTTTCATTTCTAATTAATTATTAACCCTATATTGTGCAAACTCGCATGGATGATACATCTTAGGATGCATACTAATGGACTTGCTCCGGATGCTGAATTCGACATACATTTTCCAGATAATGGACCAGGTAAAAAGTTATGGGTGCAGGTCTATCACCAAGAAACTATAAGGCTTAAATAAACCAAACTTGCCCAAATGATGCATCAAGGGATGAAAACTCTTAAACTTGCTTCAGATGCTGGATTTGATCACATTTTTGTGATGAAGAGCTAGATTGAAGTTTTTATATAGGTCTGTTTCAAAGTATCAGATCAAAATTTCATAAATGTTGCATTTTTGGATGTACACTTTTTGTTGGGTAATTGTGTGACTTTGCCTTACTTAAAGGCAACATTCGTTGAGGTGAGCTCTGTAATCTCTGATTACCTATGTTTCTGTTCTAATATGCACTATATATTATCAAAAATGTAACTATTTTGTCTGTACAAGCTGTTTTTAAATATGTCGTTTTCGACTGATACATATAAAGAGAGAACTCCAGGCTTGCAACTCTTTTCTCGTCATCCGCCTCACCTTGCGTAAACTTCGCTCGATTATTTATCTAAACCTGAATAAAACATGGGATATGCATACATTAATAAATCTGTAATACATTCCTCTTCCTTTTCATATTTCCATTTAATTTTTATGTGCCCCCGATTTGTAAATATTTTGATGAAATCACCTGCATCTAGGGTAAATTTTTTTGATGTGGGACATAGAGAAGTGTCCTCCTAATTAGATTGTGTAAACAACATGTAACATGTAGGTCCCATGTCACACTTGACTTGAAAAATAAGTTTGGGACGATAGAGTAAGATACATGTATTTATAATATATATATTAATTCTATGTGAGGATGGTACATATCGATACATCATGTACATCTGAAGAAATAAATATCGAAATATTGCAAAAAAAATTCTAACTTCTGTAAATGTTAAATTTCTTTGTTTATTTAACATGCTGGGTTTTATATATTTAAAAAAAAGTGATAAATATAGATATGAAATAAATGATAATTAAATAATTACCTCTTGATCAAAATAATTTTATACACAACTACTTTGAATATTAACAAATTAATATGATTAACTTCAATAAGTTCTTCTTATTTGTGAAAAAAAAAAAGTTATGTGTTTGATTCAACATGTTCAATGCAAAAAGGAAATTTATTACCAGTAATTAAGTTTAACACATACAGTCATTTTTGCCACAGGCACCAAACTCGCTTGAATTTTTGACCCCTATACTAGGGGGTCAAAAATTCAAGCGAGTTTGGTGCCTGTGATTTTTGTGGCTCAAATAAAGTGATACCTATCAATGTACATAAAACTGTAATAATGACTATGATCATGATCACCTAGCCCTAATCATGCTAATGAATAAGATCCCTTTAATACTGCACAATTATAGTCCTCAGCACCAAACATTTGCAGCATTCCTAAATCAAACAAAGAAAAAATTGATCTGATTCAAAATTAAAAGATGAAGTACAGACATATACTATATGTAATTAAATTATTAAAACCATTCCTCTAAAGTTAACTCCACATTGTTATAAATGATTCTCTTTAGTCATGTTAGTTATTCTAAAAATGAATTTTAATCAGTACAAAAACCAAATTTATGACTTGTATTAATCATTATTTTATAAATGACTGATTTCAGTCTCACCCCTAACTGATAATAGTACATATCTGTTGTATTTAATGTAATTGTACTGTATGTTCACATTTTGTCTGACAAAGTATTCTTTTTTTTATTTCAAGATCAAAGTACTAACATTTATGAAGAAATTTGGAGTAAGCCTTTGGTATATTCTGAAAGGAAATAAGCCTATTATTTCTGAGGAAAAGTATCGTTGCCTATTTAAGCAATTTCTTCAGATGTTTGGAATTGACGTCATGTAAATGTTAACGAAATTACTCATAATTTTTCAAAATATTTTATGAGACTAGTTGTATTATTGTATGTCATGTTTATATCTGTCAGGTTATCATCTTTCAGATTGATGGCTGTCTCTATATGTATAATTTTTAATTTTGAATTTTATGGTTCAGTTAGCTCATAGTACCCTAATTTTATGTCTGTATGAGGCCTTGCATTACCAAACTGAGTTTTATGATATATATAAACATGTATTTTAAAGTATAGTGTAACATGTTCAAAAGCTATGTCATTGAAAACTGTTGTTATTGTCTCTATCTACATGTGATTTTTTTTTTTTGGGGGGGGGGGGTATATAGAAAAACCTTCTTTAACTGTCCCTCTGTCTGCTTAGCTACCCAGTCTTATCACATCTGGGACAAAGTCAAAGGCTTTTAGATCACTTTAGTTGAGCTTACAAGTAAAATGCAATGTTTAAAACAATTTAAGATAATGAACTCATAACATGAGGAATTACAATAGGGTTGCCACTCAGATACTTTTTAAATCAAAATTATTTTCACTTTATTTAATTAAAAACATGTAAAGTACATGAATGAGTTCTTACATGCCCAACATCTATTTTTTTTAGGGTAGAGCCTGAAATAGATACAGAATCAACAGAGATTTTTGGGAAGAAAGTTTCAGTAAAGGCAGATATTGTGTGCTTTAGTCCAAAAGATGTGAAGAAATACACTGTGGCAATTTGTGAGGTAACCCTAAATTTTACTGCATGAAATGTAATGTTTTTGTGCCCCTTGGTGCATTAATCCTTAGTTGGCTTAACTAGGAATTCTTCCAGAATTTTTTTTTTTAATGAAGATATGATATTAGATTGAAAATCCGGTACTAAGCAGTTGGCTAAATTGATAATTAATGCCTGAGCAAAAAATATATATACACATTAGTTATATGATACATTTATTGACAAAGTTGGAAAGCAACATACATTTTGACGGACCCAAGAACCAAACTGTCTACCTGAGGCCATTAGGCCAAAGGCAGACAGTTTGGTTTGAGGGTCGACAAAACACATTTTGCCCGAGAACATAGTTAATAAATGTTTTGTTATACCTTTCATTTTAATTTTTTTAAAATACATGTATTTTGAACTGTCTACCGTGATGAAACCTGAGGTCTGCTATGAACACCAATGAATGAAAATGAGAACAGAGATTAAGCTAGGCCCATTCTGTGACATAAGCGTTCCAGCATCTCATCGACTGGTCCAACATCTAGCTCACTCAGCTGTCCAACATCGATTTTATGCCTGCTCAGCAAAACATTTGAAATGTTAGATTTTTTTTGTATAGATTTGTATAGGAACAAATATTTAAAGGTATAGCAATATACTGTAAAACCAGAATAATTGGCGCACTACTAATTTTAGCGCCTTTGGAGCAAGAGCCCCTGAGCGCTAAAATTTATTGTAAGCTAAAGGATTTCTAAATATAATTTTTTGTGTGTCTTCAAAGCTTTTACATAAGTACATGTAAACCGGAACGCGCGATTATGTAATGTCGAAGGGTCATTGGATTTTATAGACACACTAGCACTGCACATATTTGGAAGACGGAAAGTTCTGTCAAATTATAATTTAATTAAACTATTGTTACACCGGTAGTTGTTACCCGATTATTATCATTAGCACCCTCACACTGCTCAACGCGTTATCGGCAACTCGGTTGTTATCGGATACCTGGTGCAGGAAAAACAATGCATAGAAAACGTTAGTGATTTTAAATTTCTTCATTCAATGATAATTGTGTACTTCTGCAAACAAAGTCTCTGATCTTTGTCAGATAAATGATAATGCTTTCAGCTGTAAAAAGCACGATCAAAATCAAACTCTTTCAAGAGATCTACAGCTCTTTAAAATGAAATTTAATAAAATTTTCTGAATATGTCAACAAATTTTAGTCTTTGTAGAGGTCAAAATCAATTTATTTTATTAAACAAAGTGATTTATTAACTATATGGACTATCATAAACCTTTAGATAAGCAGACATATATCAAAATTCAAATTATGGATTATTTTACGGGCATTTAAAATTCTATGTTGGGCAAAAACATGTTATCGGAAATACGGTTGAAGTTGCCGGATAATTCGGTTTTTCATGTGTGCAGGTAATCGGAAACCCACCGGCAGGTTAAATTTTTTCCCTCTGTTTCAACAATACATTAAAAAAAAGACGAAATTCCATGATATTCTGCGGTCAAAGCTTTCAGTTCTTAAAAAGATGACAATTTGAATTTCAGCAAACAAAGTTTGTGATCTATGACAGATAATTGATTATACTTTCAGCAACAGAAAGCACAAATTATAGAGTGTTCTTTGATTTCGCCCCATTTTAAATTCCCCAAGCGTGACGAGGGCAAGTGGGCGAAAATAAAACGGGGACAAAATTTTTTCTGTGTACAGTATCTTTAATTTATCGATCATAACAATCAATTACTTTTGTACTATGAAATACTGATTATTACATTATTATTTATTTTTTTTTTTTAAATTTCAAGTTTCCCCATGATCCCCGGAATCACGTAACAGTTACAAATATAGCATTGAGGCTTAATTAAGTGGGGTGCCCCATATACAAAACAAGTGCCTGTGATTGTGACGTCAGCACTTTTGTTGCTTCGCAAAAGAACATAGGACTTTTTAAATACTTGATTTAGCTTGTTTTAATCATGTGATCTAGCTTGTTTCAATCAGATAGTTGTCAACAAAAAAGAAAGATAATAATTCTTAATTCTTTTTATACAATGTAATTTGGATATGTAGTAGATTAAGGAGGCTATCCTTTAATAAAAAGCAAGGTCCAGAAAAAATATTGAAAAATAAATAAATAAATAAATAAAAATAGAAGAGTCGACTGGGATTTTATTGTGCAAAAAGCACAATAGAGAAAACACTTTAATATAAAAAAAATACCTGATTTCCCAACCCTGAAAATTACCTATCTAGGAGATCTGGTGCTAGTTGATTCATTTTCAGTTCCTCATAATTATGTTTAACTTTTTCTACAGTCAGTGATTAAGGTTTTCAATTACACTTGGGCGGAGGAGGGAGGGGGGCAGAGAATTTTTACTTCAGTAAAACATCCAGTAGCAATGCAATATCCATGTGAATCCCCCCCCCCCCCTCGATTTTTCTGAGTATGAGCTCTATTTACACATTGCATCTGGCCAATAATGACGAAGAGCACACTGCTGGATGTAACCGTTTATCAGGGGGTTCTTATTCCTTCTTGGTATGTCAAACAACCTCTCATGATGTCTTTAGAAATCCGGATCCGTGTTTACGATTTCGTAATTTTATATGTCGATCTCTTTTTACCTCAAAAGTTTTTATTTTATGTCATATAGTTTGGTCTAACGCCCTATTTGGAACTACATTTAACCACCCATAATTCTATTGATTTTGAATTCTTTAATTGCTTTACCGTAAACATAAATTTATTCGTGTTGGAAAGGTTGTGAGTTTGAATCTCGGTGTCGCCTGTGCTAAGTCGATAAAATGACTGGCAACTGTTCTTTTGCTATTCGCTAATCACCTTGATTGACTATGTTGTTTAACGTCATCTTAAGAATTTTCAAGTCATATGGAGACGCCACCATTTGCCGGCAGAGAACTACAAATCTTGTCTTATACTCGGCACTTAGGGCCATTGAGCAGTGAGGGATCTTTTTTGTGCTAGCACTTATTGCGGCGTCCCACTTTGGGATACACACCAGCAACGTATAAGGATCGACTCCTTACTTGGCGACTCTAGAGCAGACATTTTAACCAAGGGCGACCTCGGTAACTTAAAATGAAATTTAAAACTAATACCATATTTACCAACAGGTCAAGATCATGCAGATTTCTGTGAGAAATGCCCAAAACACACATTTTTCAAAGTTAGATATTCTTAAAAGAGGTAAATAATAACCAAAAATTAGAATTGTGTGCCAGCCACTTTATATATTTAGATTTCATGCAGATTTCTGTCGTTCCTTTATATTTTTCCTTATCTATCTCAACCTGTGTTTCCGATAACCAAAACCGTAGTTTCCGATAACAAACTGAATTATTCAACCGTATTTCCGATAACATACTGAAAGTTGAAATTGGGCAATTTTTGTCCTTTAATAACATATTTGCAAGATTCTGACGATGTCTTCTTGTGGACAATCATTAACGCTAGGTAAATATAAGGATTATGAAGAAAAATGCTATTTACAGCAATGCCAATTGGAGAAAAACTTGCAAAATATAACAAATTTGACTTTTAAAGCCTTCCCAAGGCTAACAAATGCTATTCTAATACGTATCAAGGCGATATTTTGTATCCATATTTATTTCTGTTTACGAAAATAACAATGAAAATTCTCTGTTTCTAATTTAACAGAGTTTATTTGAAATAATTTACTAACCTGTAAAAAAATTGTGATCAACCAAGTGTCCGATAACAACCGAGTTGCCGATAACGCGTTGAGCAGATTGACCCTCAAATTTTGGCTTCTCGGTGTGTAAATCATCTATCACCTCTAGGTTAACAATGCAATCAAGCATGGCGATTGAGCTTGCAGACAATACCGGATTACCGTTTTGTCTTAGTAATTTTTCTGTCGATGCATGCATTGTTTTAATGTTATTTAAATTAGTAAATACTCCATTTCTTTTAATTGAAAATAGAGATGAAATAAATTTTAACATTGTACCACGTCCATGTGATAGCAACACGTACCGCGGTAAAGGTGACAAATGTTTACTGATATACGAGAGTACTAATGTGTTTGTGTGCTGGACTATCCAAAAAGTCAAATACGGGTGCGGATAAAAAAAAATAAAAAAATGTGGCATTTATATATTTTACTGACAAGTGCGAGCGCTAAAATTTGTTTGCGCCAATGTATTCCCACTTGCGTTTGCGCTAAAATATGAATGCGCCAAATTTTCTCGTTTTACAGTATAAATATTGCATGTAGTTGAGTGTAACATTAAAAATTTTCACCCCAAGAAAACCATTGTCAACCCAGGCGCAATGTTACACTCAACTACATGCAATATTTATTATATTATACTGAATGTTTTATACAAATAGTCAAATACATATATGAACCGTGCGCGCATAAATTCTGCGCAGTCGCTATTTTTTTGAATATCACATGTCGTCAAGCACAGTTGACTGTTTCTACACAGGAGGGTGTGGCTTCATTATTAAGCGGGTAATAGTGTTTTTTAACAGATGTTTCTTGACGAATCAGTTTCAAGTAATTTACATGAAAGTGGAATATTAAACATTATCAATGTTGCCCTTAACCCAAGTCCATATATGTATATTGTTAGCCTCTAATGGATGAAATATTGCCTGATGTGGAACAAAGGGCATTATTTTTATCAAGAGGAGGCTTACATAGTCAGTGTGCCTGAAAACACAGTCAACTTTTTATTTATATTAATTGTTTACTTATTATATAAAATTTATTTTATAATATATAAATTTATATAGTGAAAATATAATGAAAAAATTCATTTAGATTTTCATTTTAGGTGAAAAAGGAATGCACTTTCATGGAAGAAGAGACAGGAGTCACAGGACCATCACTACAGAAATTCAGAAGAACAGAAGATTCTCCACAGAGATCCCAGAGCTACCATTTACCTGATGGGTTACTTGCGCAACATGTCGGTGACCTTTTGACCTACCTGGACAAATCAATATGTAATGGGGCAATATTAGGAATGACTGTGGAAAAAACTATGGTATGCTCAAAACTTCTTGTGAATTGACCAAAATTGTGTGATTACAAGAACTAAGATAAACTTACTGTTTTACTGTACTAAGCTTTAAAGTTTGAGATGGAGTGGTTTTCTTTCCATATCCTAGCTAATTTTTCATTTTGATATTTATAGAAAAGATTTTTGACTTGTTCAATATGACTTATGAAATGATGAGGACATTTTTGGCAAGCACTATGAATTTGGAAAAGCTTTTCCTAAACCATTAAGATCAATGACCATTACAGTACTAGTGTCACGTTTAATTTAATTAGACCAAGTTTAAAAAAAATCTTTGTTTTACAATTGTCTGCCTTCAACTTTTATACTGGGTAGGTAGGTAGACATTCTTTTTTTTTAAATAAAGGTTTTCAGATTTTTGTAAAGCTTTTAATAGGCCTACTAAAATATGAATGTTATAAATTACTGACTGATTTAAAAAAAATCATAAACTGAAAATGTAACAGTTTTAATATCCCGAAAATTGCAAATAAAATTACATCATGGTTGAAAAATTCTTTGTCAAGCGCATTTTCAGTTGGTTGGTAACTTTCAGCATTTTCAGTAAGCAATGTGGTCTATGAATCTTTTCTAGACCTTTGATTATACTCCTTAAAAGAGGATCAAATTATATTATTAAAAAAATATATCTTTTTTTTTTAAATGTTCTTTTTTCACAGGTTACATTTACAAGGTTATCTGTGGCAGATGAAACAATGGAAAAACTTCAAAGATCACATGCTTCAGTGAAATTAAAAGAAGAAGAAAGACCTGTTCTTTACTACAGTAAACCTTATAATTATTTGCTGCTGGAGGATAGAAAAGAAATCGTAAAAGCACTTCTGACTCTTACTGTGATGGAAAAAAGGCGAGCAAAAAAGTCTTGATATCAGATGGTGTGCTTTACAAAAATAAATGTTTGTAAATGGAACTGTTTTAAGTTTAACTGGTGCTAAATATAACAGTTGGTGATCTTAAGAGATGTTTTACTTGTGACTTTCCTACTCTCAATGGTGCTCAACTTTGTTTTGGACATTATCATACCAAAGTCGTCCTGGCTTTGATACCATTTTCTTTATGTCATCAAATAGCCACTCAAGCTCTTCAAAATGTCTTTTGACCTTTTGTACTCAATGTAAATGATTATCGAGTAACACACATTTGATATGTATGTGTCCCCCCCCCCTTCTTATCTTTCCAGACTTGTACAGATACTTTAGCATTTCAGAATTCCAATTGGTTATTTTCCAGTGTTTGCTGTCCATCTGTTAGCTTTTCTGGTCAATTTTGGCTGTAAGATGTAGAGTTCTGTCCTTGTACATGTGGTACATAGACATTGTCAGTTGATGCACTTTGGGAAAAATTATGTTGCAACCAATTATTTTAGCATTTTGTGTTAAATTATAACAAATCATCAAATTTTTAATTATTATGCCCCTCTTCCAAGAAGGGAGGGCATATTGATTTGCTGCTGTCTGTCGGTTTGTCGGTCGGTCTGTCTGTTGTTCAACATACTGAAATGAAATTTGGTATACAGATATATCAGATATCTACATGTAGGTCAAGTTCTGTTTGGGTAAAATTGCTCCATGTTTGACAGAGTTGTGCCTCTTGAAATTCCAATCATTTGCAGTTTCTGTTCATTTTCCTTGCAGAGGCTGTACTTACTGAAATGAAATATAGTATACAGATTATACATGTATCAGATAAATATCTAGGTCAAGTTCTGTTTTTGGTTTGATGGGACCATTTTTGATGGAGTTTTGCCCTTTTGGACTTGGAAAAATTCAAATTTGGGGGGAATTCCAATTATTTGCAGTTTCTGTTTATTTTCTTTGCAAAGGTTGCACATAATGAAATGAAATTTAGTATACAAATTTATCAGATGAATATATAGGCGAAGTTCTGTTTTGGGTACAAATGTGCCATGATTTTAGAAGAATTCCAATTGGGGGTAAGGGGACATAAGTGTTTTACATACATCTCTTGTTAACTCACCTGAGCGGATTAAGGCTCAAGTGAGCTTTTCTGATCACATTTTGTCCGGCTGTCTAGCTGTCTGTCTAGTTGTCTGTCTGTCTGTAAACTTTTCACTTTTTCGACTTCCTCTCAAGAACGGCTAGGCCAATTTCAGCCAAACTTGCCACAAAGCATCCTTGGATAAAGGGGATTCAAATTTGTTCAAATGAAGGGCCACACTCTCATTCTAGGGGAGATAATTGGGAATTAATGAAAATTTGGTGGTATGTTTAAAAAATCTTCTTCTCAAGAACCACTGTGCAAGAAAAAATGAAACTTACAGGGAAACATCCTAGTGTAGATTCAATTTTGTTTAAATCTTGAACCCCGGGGGTAGGACAGGGCCACAATGGCCGTCCAGTGTTTTACATAGAAATATATAGGAAAATTCTTTTAAAATTTTCTTCTCAAGAATAACAACGCCATAATTGATCATATTTATATGGAAGCATCCTCAGGTAGTATAGATTCAAGTTTGTGCAAATCATGAACCCCGGGGGTAGGGCGGGGCCACAATGGCCCACCAAAATTTTACATAGATATATATAGGAAAATTCTTTAAAGGGCCATGGACACAGCTGAGCCGAAGGCTCAAGTGAGCTTTTCTGATCACATATTGTTCGACGTCCGTCTGTCTGTCTGTCCGTAAACTTTTCGACTTCTTCTCAAGAACCACTGGGCCAATTTCAACCAAACTTGCCACAAAGTATCCTTGGGTAAAGGGGATTCAAGTCTGTTCAAATTAAGGGCCAAGCCCTTAATCAAGGGGAGATAATTGGAAATTAATGAAAATTTGGCGGCATGTTTTAAAAATCTTCTTCTCAAGAACCACTGTGCCAGGAAAGATGAAACTTATGGGGAAACATCCTCAGGTAGTGTAGATTCAAGTTTGTACAAATCATGACCCCCGGGGGTAGGGCGGGGCCAAAATGGCCGACCAAAGTTTTACATAGAAATATATAGGAAAATTCTTTTAAAATCTTCTTCTCAAGAAAAGCACAGCCATAATTGATCATATTTATATGGAAGTATCCTCAAGTAGCTAGTGTAGATTCAAGTTTGTTCAAATCATGCCCCCAGGGGTAGGGCAGGGACAAAATGGCCGACCAAAGTTTTACATAGAAATATATAGGAAAATTCTTTTAAAATCTTCTTCTTAAGAAAGGCACAGCCATAATTGATCATATTTATATGGAAGCACCCTCAGGTAGTTAAGATTCAAGTTTGTTCAAATCATGACCCCCAGGGGTAGGGCGGGGCCAAAATGGCTGACCAAAGTTTTACATAGAAATATATAGGAAAAATCTTTAAAAATCTTCTTCTCAAGAATAGCAAAACCATGATTGGTCTTGGAACTACTTTTAGATTTAAGCTTTTCAAGTATAAACCAATTCTGGTTTTTCCTAGCCAAAGAGCTCAGGTGAGCGATGTGGCCCATGGGCCTCTTGTTTAAAACCAATTTTAATGTTTACAATCATTATCTAAGGCAACATCTATTGATTAAGAAAAATTTGAACATCATTTGTTGATTAACAAACAAGATACAGAACTTAAAGTTCTTGCTAATGTAAACAAGGCTTGTGCCTTGTTTTTATACCCCCCGCAAACGAAGTTTAGGGGGGGTATATTGGAATCACTATGTCCGTCTGTCTGTAGACGAGATTTTGTTTGGACCATTACTCAGAAACTATGGAAGCATTTGTCTGAAAATTTGTACACATATTATTCACCATATGAAGTTGTGCCCCTGATATTTTCATCTTGATTCGATTATTATTTTGAATTTTACAGGTGTTTTTTCATTTTTATTTTGTGGTTTTGTCTGGACCGTTTCTCAGAAACTATTGCAAGGATTAATCTGAAAATTTGTACACTTATTATTCACCATATGAAAGAGTGCACCTGGAATTTTCAACCCTTTTTGTTCATTTTTTTGCATTTTACAGGTTTTATTTTTTATTTTAATTGATTTGTTCATTTTGGGCTCATGTATAAGGTTTGAGCCATAGAATCTAGAATATCTGTACAAAAATACTACAGCTTAAAACTACTCATAAAAACATTTGAAAAAATCAAGTGTTAAAAACAGTTTTTACATTGCACAGAAGATAATGTAATTTCATTTGTCTCTTGGGAATAATGACTGGACATGCACCCAGTTAAAGATAAATTAATGAGTTTGGTGTGGGAAGTTGAACATTAAGGCATCTCATTATCAACCATGTGTAATCTCCTGGGAATCGAGCAGCACAAGAATTAAAGATCTCTCTTCTCTTTAATATTCTCTTAATTGTAATTTATTGTCTGTCAAAGCACTTCATTACTGGATGACCAGCTCTTTATTTTCAAAATGAATTTGATAAAAAGTTATCAAGATTAATTTTATTTTGTATAATATGATTTTTTTTTCAACAATTAGTTTGCAGAGTGACATAACACATAATTGCAATATATTTTTTTTAATGCAGAAATAAAAAAATAGTAAAAAAAATAATGTTACAATGAAATTACAATGTATTAGTATTGATGTTTCATTTGGTTGCACCTTTGTTTCATTCATTAAGAAACATGATGAGCAATTATATTTCACTGCAAATTTTTGTAAGTATTAAAAATTGTGAGCACCTCTAGATCCATAAAGTATTTTTGAATTGACACCTTCTCTGAAAAACCCAGCGGGGGGTATTTGTCCCTATTGGACAGTTCTAGTTTTTTTTTACTTATAAAAAATATATTTATAACAAAATGAAGTTCAGCAAATCAATAGTAACTGTTGAATCGTTTTAAAATTAACTTATAATTGAAATTATTTTCTTTGAACGAACATATATTAGCATATTAACCTGTGTAAACAAAAACATGACACTAGCCTTGTTTACATAACAAAGGTTTGGAGCTCTAAATCTCTCTTGTATCTGGACAACTGGTGTTAAAATTGATCTTTAGAAAGACCCTAGTTGAATATTTGTAAAAATGGAAAAAATAAATTTTGAAATTTTAGCTGTCAAAACTGTGTCTATGCCCTTTTAAAAATTTTCTTCTCAAGAATAACAAAGCCATAATTGATCATATTTATATGGAAGCATCCTCAGGTAGTGTAGATCCAAGTTTGTACAAATCATGACCCCCGGGGGTAGGGTGGGGCCACAATGGCCAATCAAAGTTTTACATAGAAATATATAGGAAAAAAATCTTTAAAAATCTTCTCAAGAACCACTAGGCCAGAAAAGATGAAACTCGTGTGAAATCATCCTCTAGGTTGTGTAGATTCAAGTTTGTTCAAATCATGACCCCTTGGGGTAGGGTGGGGCCACAATGGCCAATCAAGTTTTACATAGAAATATATAGGAAAAAAATCTTTAAAAATCTTCTCAAGAACCACTAGGCCAGAAAAGATGAAACTCGTGTGAAATCATCCTCTAGATTGTGTAGATTCAAGTTTGTTCAAATCATGACCCCTGGGGGTAGGATGGGGCCAAAATGGCTGATCAAAGTTTTACATATAGGATTAGGTAGGGAAATCTTTAAAATTTGTCTTCTCAAGTACTTCAAAACAATGATTAGTGATATTTATATGGAATCATTCTCAGGTGGTGTAGAATCTAGTTTGTTCAAATTATATCCCCCAGGGATAGGGTGGAGTCACAATGGCGGATCCAAGTTTTACATTAAAATATATTTAATGAAAATCTTCTCAAGAATAGCAAAACCATGATTAGTGATGCTAGTATTTATACGGAAGCTTTTTCAGGTAGTGTAGATTTAAGTTTGTTCAAAGCATGACCCCTGGGGGTAGGGTTGGGCCAAAATGGCTGATCAAAGTTTTACATAGGAATATATAGGAAAAATCTTTAAAAATCTTCTTCTCAAGAACCACTGGGCCAGAAAAGATGAAACTCATGTGAAATCATCCTCAAGGTTGTGTAGATTCAAGTTTGTTCAAATTATGACCCCTTGGGGTAGGATGGGGCTAAAATGGCTGATCAAAGTTTTACATATAGGACTAGATAGGGAAATCTTTAAAATTCGTCATCTCAAATACTTCAAAACAATGATTAGTGATATTTATATGGAATCATTCTCAGGTGGTATAGAATCTAGTTTGTTCAAATTATATCCCCCAGGGATAGGGTGGGGTCACAATGGCGGATCCAAGTTTTACATTAAAATATATTTAATGAAAATCTTCTCAAGAATTGCAAAGCCATGATTAGTGATACTAGTATTTATACGGAAGCTTTTTCGGGTAGTGTAGAATTAAGTTTGTTCAAATCCTGATTTAAATTTATTAAATCATGTCCCTTTGGATTAGGGAGGGAAACAATGGGGAATCAA
This sequence comes from Saccostrea cuccullata, assembly GCF_032062105.1. NCBI lineage: Eukaryota > Metazoa > Mollusca > Bivalvia > Ostreida > Ostreidae > Saccostrea > Saccostrea cuccullata. The sequence goes on along the minus strand of NW_026935338.1, from coordinate 9,832 downwards.
ATTCATATGAAGTTATATATAAGAAAAAATGTTTTAAAAAAATCTTTTTATAAAGAACAGCAAAGTAATATGCTCTATAAATATGAAGGCATTCTCAATTAGTATTAAATTCAACCCGCCCCGCCCCCCCCCCCCCCTTCTTCAGTAAACTTTTCAGTTCTGATCAGATTTGTGCATTTTCCTAGCTGATTAGCTCAGGTGAGTGATGTGGCCCCTGGGCCTCTTGTTTTCTAGATGTGACTGTGTTCTTTATCCAAAGGTACGATGTATGAACACTATGAAGGTGCATGTATGTACATCTGACATGCTTTAGAAATAAATGTACATGTAAAATTTTTGATTTTTCAATTCTTTTTAAAACGTCAAAATACTTCTGAAAAAGAAATTTCAAGTAAAGAAAAAAGTTGTACAAAACGTTCGAATAGAAAAGAAATGGTAACGTTTTTTATATCTTTAATCAAGGAATACAACTTACAGATTTCATTATACCTGTAATAATGATAATATTTGTGCAGTATTCCTTTAGCTCACCTGAGCTGATAACTCAAGTGAGCTTTTCTCATCACCTGTCATCTAAATATCTGTAAACTTTTCACATTTTTCACTTTTCAAGAATCGCTGCGTCAATTGAAGTCAATCTTTCAACAAAATATCCTTTAGTAACAGGGATTCAACTTTGTTCAAATGCAGGGCTATCCTCCTCCAAAGGATTACACATAATTGCACATAAAAATTACACATAAGTGGAAAATCAGTTGCATCTTTTAAGAATCTCCAAAAAAAATACCATTCTAACACTAGATCTTAAAATTATACAGAAACATTTGCAAGAAGTGTACATTCAATCATGACCCTTGGGGTAGTATAGGATGGGGCTACAATGGCCCATCAAAGTTTTAAGTAGGCAAAATCTGAAAATCTTCTTTCAAGAACATCAACGATTTGATTGGTTATATTTATATGGTAGCAGTGTACTTGTAGATTTAAGTTTGTTCAAATTATGACTCCCAAGGGTAAGATGGGACCACAATGGCCAACAAAGTTTACACAGGAATAGATAGGACAAACCTTTTATCAAGAACAGGATAACCTTGATTAGACATTTTTATATGGATGCATCTTCAGATGATGTAGTTTAAACAGTTTGTTTCAAACATACCATGCCCCCAATTTTATCTTTAAAATACTCCTCAGATGAGCAAGGTGGCCCATGGTTCACTTGTATTGATATTTTTTTTCTTCAGAATTTAAAAATAAGCCGCTGAAAGTATTACATGCTCAATCACATGAATTCTACATGTATAGTCGGTCAAATGTACAATTGTAAAATGGAAATTTAAGTGTAAAAACCAAGAGAATGTGGCAAGACTATAAACGTTTAAAAATCGCCTTTATTTACTCTACAGTATTGTTATATGTACTAAGAAAAACAATCCAATTATTTTCTTGTGAGGAGTTGACATACTTCAAACTGAAATCTGCGGTCCCTAGAAACATGAGAAATAAAATAATATAAATGAGAATTGAATCAAATACAAAAAAAAATAAAGCAATTGCAATTCAGTATTGTCAACCCATGGTCAAAATCATTAAAATACCCTTTCTTTTTATTTGCTAAAATTGATAATATGGAGAAAAAAATGTATTAAAATGAGTTACATGTGTGCAATGTTCAAACATATCCAATGAAAACGGCTACTGCATGGTCACATGTTAAATTGTCATGTAATTAAAAATTCATCTTCGGTTATTTAATTTCCATGCACAGATTATATAAATTCGTTTAATATATATGATCATATACCTGTACATACTTAAGTAATATATTATAAGGGATGTGAAGATTGATTGATTGACTGTATGCTGTTTAACGCCCCTCTCCAGAATATTTCACTATATGGAGACGTCACCATTGCCGGTGAAGGGCTGCAAACCTAGGCCTATGCTCGGCACTTAGGGCCATTGAACGGGGGATTTTTATCGTGCCACACCTGCTGTAAAACGGGGGCCTCGGTTTATACGGTCTCATCCGAAGGACCGCCCATTTAGTCGCCTTTTACGACAAGCAAGGGGGTATTGAGGACCTATTCTAACCCGGATCCCCACGGGGCGGGATGTGAAGAAAATTATGAAGAAAATTTGTCGATGAATGTTTGAAATTTTAAAGTACATGACTGTACATGTAGTGTTCAATTAATGAGATGGATTTTCTAGCCTAACAAAATTACAAGATTATGCTTTTGATTAAGCAATTCATTTATACATGTAGCATGAAATTATAGTTTTCTTATATAAACTAGTACATGTATATGAAAATTTATAGAAATATCTATATATAGCACCCACACGACAGAAGCATGTCATTTTGTGTTTTGTGTGAAAATAGAGGATTCTTTACAGCTTATCTTGCATAATACAAAACTGATGAGCTTAGGTATAAGAAACAATAATCATTTTGGTAATTTGTAATTTTGTCGGTTTCTATAAATTGACCTACTCATAATCATCGTTATGGACACTGTTGACTCCACGTAAAACATAACCATTAGGGACAAAATAAGCCACTGGATCATCGAAGTTATTCAGCCATCCAGTCCATCTGCAATTACGGTAATAGTAATCTGAAGATAAAAAAAGTTAGAACAGTCCTTTGAATTTTTTCCGAAAATACCCAATTTAATTGAAATAATATCCTGTATGTTCCCTGTATTTTGATGTGGCTTGTATTGTAGAGTATCCGCCGCTTGCTTTTAGCTTCATTTGAGATGTAATTAAATCTAAGAGCTACTACCATTTAGTTCATGCAATTTTTAGCTCACCTCAACGAAGTTGGGGGAGCTTATGTAATACCCTCAGCGTCGGCGTCCCATGTTATTAGGTTAAGTTTTTTGGAGCAGTTTTCTTTTTAAGTACTTCTATGTCCTATATTGATTAGACATGCATGAAAGATGCTTCTAATGTGTTTCATTGTACCAGTCAAAGTCTCAGATGCTGAAATTTCAGCGAAGGAATGACCAGGTTAATGTTTTTGGAGCAGGTTAACATTTTTGGTGCAGTTTTTGGTGTAGGTCTCATTTCCGAGTAACTATAAGCCCTATGTTGACCAAACTTGCATGATGATACATCTAAGGATGCACACTACCACGCTTGCTTCGGATGCTGAATCTGACCTACATTTTCCGCATGCGTGAACACTGAACAGGTTAATGTTTTTGGTGCAGGTCTCATTTCCAAGAAGCTATGAGCAGTATAACGACCAAACTTGCATGGATGATACATCTTAGGATGCATACTTAAAGACTTGCTTCGGATGCTGAATGTGACCTACTTTTTCCGGATGAGTGAACATGTTAATTTTTTTGGTGCAGGATTCATTTTCAAGTTACTATGAGCCCTATAATGACTAAACTTGCATGGATGATACATCTTAGGATGCATACTACCAGCCTGGCTTCGGATGCTGAATCTGACTTACATTTTCTGGATTAGTTAAAAGGTAAGTTTTTTTCGTACAGGTTTCATTTCCAAGTAACTATGAGCCCTATGTTGAGCAAACTTGCATGGATGATACATCTTAGGATGCACCTTGATGAACTTGCTTCAGATACTGAATTCGACATACATTTTCCAGATAATGGACCTGGTAAAAGTTATGGATGCAGGTCCATTACCAAGAAACTATAGGGCTTATATAAACCAAACTTGCACAAATGATGCAAGAGATGAAAACTCACAGACTTGCTTCAGATGCTGGATTTTAATTATATTTTCATGATGAAGAACTAGTTTGAAGTTTTTATATAGGTCTATTCCAAAATATTAGATCAAAATTGCATAGATGTTGCATTTTTGGATATACACTTTTTGTTGCTTAAATGTGTGACTTTGCCTTACTTAAAGACAACATTCGTTGAGGTGAGCTCTGTAATCTCTGATACCTATGTTTTCAATGAGTCCACGTATACTAAGAATTGAACTTAATTTTTCTTTTTAGCACATGCATGTAATTATAGCGATACCGCTAATTAACACAGGAATAAAAAAGGAAAGAATGAGAATTATATTTTGTATAATAGTTGACATTCTTGCTAAGTTACAGTGTATAATCAAATCAGACAAAATTTGAACGGAAAGTAAAGTTGTCAAAGTATTTCACTACAGTTCTTGTTTTAGCAACAATGGCAACACCATCATTGAAATTAAACACTGATTTAAAAAAAAAATTGTGTATTTTATGTGACAGGTTTAGTTGAAATCAGTGGAAAATTGTACAAGGTGAATAGTTTTTGGAGATACATGTAGTATGTAGACAAATGGATGACGGAATCTTTTCCGTCGCATACCGGTAAGCTCTGGACAATTGAGCTAAGAATTTCTTCCCTCTCCCTTCTAGATCTCTTTCAATAAGTATATAAAACTAGAGCCGAGCTCGTTGCAAAGCAACGAGTAGGTCTTCCGTTGGAGCTGTGGACAGGAAGTTCCGACCTTGGGTCAAGGTCACTGCACTTTCTTATGTAAACAACCTTTTCTTCTCATCATGAGCCTCCAGTGAATCTTAATTACAAAGTTATGCTTAAAAATTTTTTCTCTCTCTCAGTGACCTTGATTTGCCAGAAAGACCTTTGATCAGGGTGACATGACAAAACCTCCAATCATAAGTAATCTATGTTTCAAGAAAGAGCCTCCAATGATTTTCACTTACTAGTTCATAGCCTGGAAAAGAACAGATTTCTTCTGTCAGTTACCTTGATTTTAACAGAATAACCTTGGCTCTTTGTCAAGACAAACCCTCAATCTGAAACAACTTTTAGAAATTCATAACTCTGACAGGTGTTTTACAACTTTTCTCTCATTGGCCCTGAATTTGTTAAAATGACCTTATTTTAAGTCATCTGAAAACCGGCGGACTATAAGCAATTTGTATCAAGTATGAACTTAAACAAATATAGTCAGAATGAAAAAATACTATTTTCTGAGTCAAATTCGTAAAAAAACTTTTTTATCACAAGCAATCTCTGTATCAAGTATGAGCTTACAGATATTCTCGATTACATATAAATGAATGCAACAAAACATCAATTCTGTCTCCAGTGATCTTGAATTTCCCGTAATATTGGCTTGAATAAATACAATGACACATCCTAGGATCATTTGAAATCTTTGTATCGAGTACAAGCTTCTGGTTACTTTATGTTATAGCCTGGCCTTCTGGGAAAAACTTTCAGGGACAGACAGACATATGGACAGTTAAACAGACCGTTTCATTCCCGTCCCATCCCCACTACTCCCCAAAATACACAATCACTTTGCAAGGGAAAACTCTAGTCATGATTTGAAAAAAAGTAATCTTTTTTATATCAGGAAGCTTTCATAAATATGGTTTCTCATACTTGCCCTGAAGTTCGTAAGAATAATATTTCAAAACGACCCCTTCTTTTTTTTAACTGACCGTTTTCTTCATTGTTTTCATTTTATATCCCCCATAGTCGCGAGGTAAGGATCAGCTCCTTACGTCGTGGTTTCGAATCCCACTGTGGGACATGGGGACCTGTTCTTCCGATGAGACCGTATAAAACAAGGTCCTGTGTCGCCTTAGGTGCTGGCACAAAAAAGATCCCTCCCTGCTCAAAGGCCCTAAGTGCCGATTATAAGACAATTAATGTTTAACTATGGTGCCGGTTATGATTTTAAAAGTTTAAATTAGGAAATAAAAGTGTGTAATTACATGATAAATTTCTGATATCCAGTACATGTAGCTGCAGATTGTTATATAAGTTCTTAAATTTTCGATTCCGTACATACGATGCGGGTTTATTACTACTTAAATGTTCATTGTATAACCTGCTACTGATTAATTATTTTTAAAATCACGGAACAAAATTAAAATGTTAGCACACTATACAAATCATTTACAGGTTTTAAATAAATTATTACACAAATTAAATTCATTGCTTTAAAATCTTGAATTATTTTTTCAACTTGACTATTCAACCTGTAATAAAAATGGGCATTGTGCAAGCACAGAAGTCACTTATGAAGTTTACAGGTGCGGAGATACTTATCGATGTTTAGTCCATTTCATTGAGTATAATTCTAATTTAATCCTTATGATTCGGAAGATTGTCTTTAAAAGTTTAAAACTGAAATAGCCATGGTAAAAATCTGTGATGAAAAAAAATGTGTTTGGGAAAATTTGTGTTGAAAACAGATTTATTTGTGTGTTAAAAGCACAAATTAAGCTTGTGCATTTAAATCAATATTGGTTAAAGTTAAGTAACCGTAGATCGCCAGTCCTTACGCTATGAATCGTCAAAATGAAAAGTAAAATTACACATTGAACTAACGAACTATAAAAATTGAAGATTGATTAATGTACATATAAAATAAATATCCCAGCGTTTTGTTCTAAAGTCTAACCTAAGATATTTTAAAATATTTTTGAAAGATTCGATTTACTTACAGAAAATAATGTTTTCCGTAAGTTTGTAAAAGTAGATTTAACATTTGACCACGCTGTGTAAGTTAATGTCAACAAGCGATGGAAGATTGGTCGCGTAATTGTAAACAAACACAAAGCTTAGATAGCTGTTTTTAGATAAACATGTATCACGATCAAATTTAAAACAAAGATAAGCCAACATATTAATCTCAAATATCCGACAATGGTTCGCCGCGGTGTGCCGCTTTAGATTTTCTTGGACACGTGTAATCGTAAGATTACGCAATGGTACACACGCTTAAAATCTGGGTTCCAGGTGAATGTGGGAATCGCGCGGTAAATAATTTTAGTATTATTTGACTCTTTAAAAGTTCTTTTTATGAGATCCGGGCGTTTATCGTTTTCGTTCATATTGTTTGTGTTCATATTTAAACGAAGAAAAGATACTAGCTCGTGCTTTTCTATAACTCTTTCTCTTGGAAAGATCTTGATTAATAAAATGAAAATGATGCCATTGAATACTCTAAACGGGAACCAAAGAACACGTTTAAAACCTTATTTTAAAAAAGAGATATGATACAGCGTTGTAAAATATTTATTACTTATGGCAAGTTTATTGCAATTCTACGCATAAAGACTAAAGAGTTTTCCTTCAATAGCAAGATGAGAACCGTCTAGCTTTCTTTCCTATAATACGCAAGACTTGAACAAATTAATATTTTCATAGGACAGAGATAATATTAAGGAACAATTTAATATATTTAAAAAAATGAATTTAACCATTCTGTGTTTTTATTTGTGTATAACTGTGGGTCGCTGGATTACCCGCCGATTGATTCCTGGTGACCGACTTTGCCCCGCGTTATCGAGGGAGGCGCGTTATATAATTGTAAACAAACAAGGTGAATGTAAAGGCGTGCGCTTAGTAAATAAGCATGACAATTTGGGGAAAAAAAGCACAAAACACTTCAAGAACTTTATTCTAAAGAATATATTAGCATCCAATGTAGCCATGATTTTTATTTAAAGTAAGTTTGTTTTATATACACGCATGAGAAGCTCTCATTTACGAGCTGAGTGAAAAGAATTACCTGTACATATATCGGTCATGCATCTAGCTCATTTTAATCAAGACTAGAACAAAATAACAATTTCATAAGATCAGTAAGATGTTAAAGCACAACTTTATTATCAAAAGTCACTCGAAATATTAATCGTTTTTGAGATATATAGCAAAAACTTTCAAGGGCACTAGATCCCTAATTTTAGGGGCCAGCCCCTTTTTAATGATATCAAATGAAAGCTCTTGCAATAATGCACAACTTTTATTCAATATGTCTTAACAAAATATTTTTAGTTTTCAAGAAAAAAAGGAAAATATGTGAAAATTTTCACTCTTTTAGGCGTTCTAATTTTTGACCCCTTTAAAGCGCCATTTTGAATACAGAAATCGAAAAACAAAAACCGATGTGCACAACTTCAATCCTTCTTTTATCTAAAACCAGTAAAATTTCTGCTCCAGCTTTTGTGGTCTCTGAGCCTTTATCCGGAAACGAAAGCCTATAATTTTTCTTAGAAAGGGAAATAACTGATAAGCGGAAGTAAATTTTTAAAATGTTAGATATTATTCTGATAGAGTTTATTACCATCAATAATGTCTGAAAATTTGAGCAAAACCTCTTAAGAAATGAGTGAGATATGAGGCCTCAAAGTTGGCATCTAGGAAGTAGAAGAAAAAAAAAAGAATAATAATCTTTACCAACAGAATCAGTAGAAGGTCTTCCGTTGGAAACGGATGACCTTAATAAGTTTTAAAAATGGTCTGAAATATTTTATATTTCGTTTTTCTTGAAATGAAAATGGGTAGTTATATTAGATTATTTAATAATTATTTGTACAAATATGTTGGGGTCGAAGATTTTTATTCAGCCTCTTATTGTTAGACTCCCTGTTGTCGATAAAAAGGATTTTATTTCTTAGTTATTAATGTTATATTTTACAAAATAATAGTAAATTCGTAAACAATGATCAGAATGTTGTCTTCACATCCCTTATGTTCCTAAGGAAATCAAACATGTTTCACCTCAACTTCAATGCAAAATTCCATTATTTAAAATAAAAAAAAATCATTTTAACCAACTTGAACTTTTTGGTCCACAGCAACGAAATTTATGACGTCTGTCTTCATACGAATCGCGGTGATAACTTGCCATTCCATTAATGTACCCTGCACCAGGACATTGAAAATGGACAACTTGGTCAAAGTCGTTGACGTATCCTTTAAGAATATAATAAAGTCAATGAGCAAATATTATAGCTAATAAGATTACTTTTAAAAAATGTTGCTACATATAATGGATGCGAAATAAGAAGGACTAAAACTGTCCTTTCCCTCCACGTACTAAGTTAATTAGTATTTCACATTTTTTTTCATAATAAACAAAAAAATACTATGGAATATGTAAAAATGTTTAGATTTTCTTAGTATTTTTTTTTGTCTTTGCAAAGCAATTTGTAATTTTCCAAAACACTTCATGAAATTTAGCATTTAAAAATTGATTTGTCTTCAATAAACCCACCAGTCCATTCACAGTTCACAGCCACATCTGAAGTTCTTATAACATTTCCTCAATTGAGTTCATAACGCCTATCTTCGTAGTTATCTCGATGACATGACACAACAGCGTCGATAGCTTGGGTTTGCAGAGGACACTGAAAGTTTAATGGACGGTCCCATTCGTTCTTCCAGGTAAAAGCCATTTGAAAATAAAGCACCAGGCATAGACCCAGAAACAGTTGCGACAGACTATTCATTTTATAAGAAAACACAAAAACGAAGCTTATCTAGACTGATTGATTAAGCAATTACATACAAGTATCAATCTTATAAAAATAATCAAATTAGAGCTCAGTTCTCAATGAGGATGAACAATTTAGCTACTATTTTACCCCTCACCCTTGTTTGTACTAATTTTAAAAGAAGAAATAAATTGAAAATCTGGATCGTTCTCTGCCTTAAAATTAGTTTTTTTTTGTTATGCTTGGCTTTTGAGTACTTGACCTAGCTATATACGTTGCATCTGCGAAAAACATCTTACAATATTCAATTATCCGACTGTATGAAATTGAACCACATTATTATTCTGATCTGAAAATGTGTTGCTCATATTGATGTATTAAACATAATGTGACGATAGCTAACAGAAAACAAAAAAAAAAAATATTATTATAAAGATTGCAAATTCTGATCCAAAATGTATTTATTAATGAAAGACCTGCTTTGGATGATTTACATCACATTCCATATGTTTTATTTTTTAGACCATATTTATATCTGAGCTGAAGGTACTCAAATACGACCGTTTTCTTTAGAATTGCATCACATTGCAATTA
>NW_026935337.1:0-64014 GCF_032062105.1 Saccostrea cuccullata | reverse complement strand
AGTGAGTGCTTTTAAATTATAAAGTTCTGAAGTAAATCCCTAAAGTATTCATTTTTCTAAATAATTCCCTACATTAAGCAATATATCATTTTTACATTTAGAACACCACATATTATTCAGACAGCTAGACAGCTGAGTTTTGTATATAGCAGACCTTTGCAACTCATGGGAGGTAAGGTTAACTGTGTGTTGATATAAAAATGAACACAGCATTATTTTTTAAATATTGATGAATTCTGAGCTATTTTTGAAAGTATTTAAACTCATTTTTCTTTATTTGTTCAATTTATGTAATTTGAGAGTTTTGCATGAGGTTATCTGTTATTTGAAATTTACCTAGTTTGTGTTCATCAGAAACTATGAATATTCTAAGCTTATTAATAATGAGTTTATGACAAACATTGTTGTTAAAAAGGATAATAGTTTACATTGGAAATTTTGGTTTTATTTTATGTTAAAACTGCTTTGCTTGTGAAAATTTGCATGCAGAGTTATTGTTCTTGTATTTATAATTTTAATACATGTTACAGGGTCATCTATCTTTACCATAATGGGCTATAGTCTACCATCACAATAAACCCACGTATTTAACCAGATGGAATGTGTTTGTTGTGTATTTCCACCCGATTTCAGTTGTGCTGACACAAAATATGCTGCCATGCCAACACAGCTTTACACAATCTATTACATGTAATCTTGACTGTGTGGTGTAAAAGCCTGCTGCAACATTGTTACAATGCACAAGTACATTGTCATTGTGTTGTCATAAACACACTAGACCATCATCATAAGTGTTGTAGCACATTTTTACTTCATGCTACCTTGTAAGTGTCTTAAACTGGCCAGAATGTTGTCATAAACTTACTAGCATGGTGTTATAAATGAGCTAGAGCCACATTGTTACTTTGCGCTAGCTCTTTGTTCCTTATGCAATAGCGTTTTGTCACTTCATTAGCGCATTGTTCTTAATTGCTGTAACACCTTTACGAATGGTCTTATCCTGACACATAAAAAAATCATAACTGGATACCATCTTTTTGGCTAATTAGTCGGTTAACAACTGTTAACTATTACCATTCCTAATAAATTTTGATATGAACAAGTAATGTACATTTTCTTTATTTGAAATCATGAAAAATAATATGTTATTTTATAACATCCTCAAAGGACTGCCTGTAAACCTATATTTTTAAATAATTATAGACTACCAGAAAATGTGACAGTATCTTTGAACTCAATTTGATGGTTTATCTTATCTTATAACAGTGTATAAGTTGCACTTTTAAAAAAAAATTCAAAAAAAAATTCAATTTCTTTTTGATAGGTGTGACTGTCATCAGAGTACTGAAATTTGATTCCAAGCATGATCATGATTTGCCAAAAAAGCATGTGTTGGGGGATGACAAGGAATAAACAGCATAATGAAATTGAAACATTCATGTGAAACAGTCTTAGTTTATGATATTGACTTTAAATATTCATATTTAAATTTTGATTTGAGAAACAGTCATAAATCCACAAATATGAACAAATCAATTGCTTTCAGTTTTTCAAGAGAAATAGATTTTGTTACAGAGTCTATCTTTAGTTTGGAATAAATATTCTTTTTAAGTATGTGTCAGATCTTGCATGTTAACATCTGTATTGAGGTCTTCCGTTTCCAAGAGAAGACATACCATTTCTAATAGTTAAGGTTATAAATGTGTGTAAATATCTGTATTTTTACAGTATAATTGATTGATTGATTGTTTACTGTTTAACGTCCCTCTCCAGAACATTTCACTTATATGGCGACGTCACCATTGCCGGTGAAGGGCTGCAAATTTAGGCCTATGCTTGGCACTTATGGCCTTTGAGCAGGGAGGGATCTTTATTGTGTAACACCTGCTGTGACACGGGGCCTCAGTTTATACGGTCTCATCCGAAGAACCGCCCCATTTAGTCGCCTTTTACGACAAGCAAGAGGGTACTGAGGGCCTATTCTAACCCGGAAAGGTTTTTGCTAATTGAGTCAAAGTAATAAAGAATGGTAGCAAAGTTGATAATTGAAACATTTTACTTTCTGCTTATCGCTAAGAAGGAAGACCCACTCGTTGCTTTGCAACGAGCTTTGCTCTAGTTATTATTGTTTTTTTTCTTACCGATTTTGTGCACGCGATTTCTCGAAAACGGCTCAACAAAATCTTATGAAACTTTCAGGACGTATGGAACATCACTTGAACCTTATGCGTTTTTTTCGTTTCGATGACGTCACTTCCGGTCTAGAGATATCGTCGATTTTCTGATTTTTAAGGGTCATTTTGTCCACAATTTTCCCGAAAAACGGCTCTAGATAGAAACTTCAAACTTTGAGGCTAGGTAGAGCTATGTCTGGAGAGGTGCATCAGGTATATCAAATTTACCGGAAGTGACGCTCGTCAGCGCTCGCTATGGCCCGAAAATAGACCTATCACAAATTTCAAAATTTCTCACACCTTCTCTTCGATATCTTTTTACCTGAAAATATTTTGTGAAAACGTATAGAACAAAAGAAGTGCAGAATTTAAAGATCTTTTACGTGATATCTCGAAAAAAGGGCTGGCCCCTAAATTTAAGGGCCTAGAGGGGCAAGCAGTTTTTTCTATATATCTCAAAACGTATTGAGAATTTGTAATACGTCAAAGAAGCAAAGTTGTTTAAAATGACAAGCTTAATCTATTGAAGTCGTCAGAAAACGTCCGGCGTCGTCACTTCCGGCCAAACCGGAAGTAGTCGAAAAACGCGTATTTTTGCCGTTCTTGACAAGTTTTTTTGGTAAGAAATGTCTCTAGAAGCAAAAAAATAATTTTTTCGTCCGTTGTCGTCACTTCCGGTCAAACCGGAAGTAGCAAAAAATTGCTTATTTTTGCATTAATTAACAGAGCATTAAAGGATTCAAACCATTTTTAGGCGTTATTTCTCATTTTTGTTAAAAATATATGCTACTTCCGGTCAAACAGGACGGAAGACCTACTCGTTGCTTTGCAACGAGCTTTGCTCTAGTTATTATTATTATTATGTTCCCCAAACGAAGTTTGGGAACAAATTGTTTTTACTTTTTCTGAATGTTTTCTTTGTTCTCCGGTACTTTTTTGTCCGCGAGTGTTCTCGTAAACTACTCATCCGATCTAGGTGAAACCTTTTTAGGGTCACTAGGTATGTCATGTAGATGTGCGGAACGAAGGTCATTTTGCGCACACGTGCGTGCAGGTGCACGCACGTGTAACACGTGAAATGACCAATATAATAGATTTAGCCGTAACTTTTTAAATATTGGATGAAATGCTTTGAAACTCATAATATAAGGATGTAATGGTAGTATAGACATGATGACATGGTCAAAATAGCAAGATCTCACGCGCATGCAGGTGCTCTTCGCTGCGATTGGCTGAAACTTAAAGTCTAAATATTTATTTTGTTTTCTGACAAAATCCTTTGAAATTTTGAACATAGTCTTACATTATGAAGATCCACAGCATGACATATAAGAATAATCATGAACGCACGCACATGCACGTGTGCTGCAATCTGATTGGCTAAAACTTTAAATGCCTACAACTTTCTTGGTTCTCAATAATACAGGGTGAAATTTCAAATATGAATAGATATAATGATTGCCTACATTATACTACTATCAAAAGTAAATACATGGACGTGCATGCACATGCGACCGCACACAATGTATTAAAAGACAGTATACTTGAGTGTTTGATGTTTATGCAGAATTAAGAACTTCTAAATGTCAAGACATGTAACATACTGAAGCATGCAGATCTTTTTACCCTTGACCTTGAAACTTAGGTCAAGGTCACTGGTAACCTGAATAAAATGTTGATATTAGCTATTTACCAAAATCACCTTGACCTATGAACTTGAAATCGACCTTAACCTTTGTCCTTGACCCAAGGGTAAAAAGAAACATGAAGTACATGTACATGTATCTAGAAACACCTTTCAGAGTTTATTTCGGTTGACAGGTTAGAAGTTAAAGAGGTGGTGGTTTTTAATGACCTTGACCTTTCATCCAAATGTCACAATCAATCTCAAGTTCTTGGAATAAGATACAAGATTCAACTCCAACGTTAAATAGGTTAAGAATAAAAATACCCCCCCACCCCCCCCCCCCACACACAAACAAATCAAATTAATGGCAACGTAGAGAATCACTGTTAAACTCAAATAACACCTCGGACCCACATAAAATTTCAGGAAAACTGCAGAAAAGAGCTCGAGGAAAGTGTATTAAAATATTTCATTTGAGTTTCCAAAGTATATAGAAATTATTAATTTATGCAGAAAAAATTACAAATCCTGTCGAGTTTAAAATTTAAGTGCAGATGACCAGAGTTGGCATATAAGCCTTTTATAGCCTATTTTTTCAGATGTCGTTAATAGCATTCGATTCTACTGATTTGAAATAATATCTTAATAACAAGCATCCTTTGTTTAATTATGTTCCCCAAACGAAGTTTGGGAACATATTGTTTTTACTCTGTTTCTTACTATTATTTTTCTTCTTCTTCCTGGGTACTTTTTTGTCCGCGAGTGATCTTGTAAACTGTTCACCCGAAGTAGGTAAAACCTTTTTAGGGTTAGTAGACATGTTATGTAGATTTGCGAAATCAAGGTCATTTTGCGCGCACGTGCTTGCAAGAGCGTGCACGTGCAACACGTGAAATGACCAATATAATAGATATCGCCGTAACTTTTCTATTTTTTAACTATATGCTTTGAAAATCATAATATAAGTATATATAAGTTGTATAGGCATGATGACATGTTCCTCGCGCACGTGCTTGCAAGAGCGCGCACGTGCAATACGTGAAATTACTTATATAATAGATATAGGCGTTACTTTTCTATTTCTTGATGAAATGCTTTGAAACTCATAATTTGAGGATATATTAGTAGTATTGACATGATGACATGGTCAAAATAGCAAGATCTCACGCGCATGCACGTGCACTTTGCTTTGATTGGCTGAAACAAAAATCTCAATATCTCTTTTGTTTTTTGACGAAATGCTTTGAAATTTTAAACATAGTCAAACATTAGGATATTCTACATGTACAATATGATATCAAAAAAAATTCAAGAAATCACGCGCATGCACGTGTGCTGCAATCTGATTGGCTGAAACTTTAAAAGGCTATATCTCCTTTGTTTTTTGATGAAATGCTTTGAAATTTAAAACATAGTCATACTTTAGAATACCCTGCAATATGATATACAGAAAAATTAAAGAAATCACGCGCATGCACGTGTGCTGCAATCTGATTGGCTGAAACTTTAAATGGCTACATCCCCTTTGTTTTTTTACGAAATGCTTTGAAATTTAAAACATAGTCATGCATTAGGATATCCTGCAATATGATATACAAAAAAATTCATGAAATCACGCGCATGCACGTGTGCTGCAATCTGATTGGCTGAAACTTGAAATGGCTATAACTCCCTTGTTTTTCAACCAAACAGGATGGGATTCAGAACATAGATAACTAGTGCTAATTGTAACGGGAACCGTTACAGATGTTCCCCAAACGCTCCCCAACTCCCTTTTGGTGCAATATTCCCTGTAAGCTTCATTAAAAAAGACAAATTCTGGTAATTTAGACTTTAACAAAATTTACCCAGAAGGATACCAATTATATTCAAATTTTAGCATTGCACCCGTGCGCATGTGAATGCATGTGTGTTATGACCATATCATCTTGTCTACACTATCTATATATTTAGATATACTATATATCAAAGCATTCAGTCCAAAAGTATTAAAAATCACTCATTTAAGTGTATTTTTTATTTCAATCGTTCCAAATGCACGCACGTGCGTGCACGTGCATGATGACCATACCTTCTTGTAGGAGTTCCTTATATTTATCTATGTTCTGAATCCCATCCTGTTTGGTTGAAAAACAAGAGAGTTATAGCCATTTCAAGTTTCAGCCAATCAGATTGCAGCACACGTGCATGCTCGTGATTTCATGAATTTTTTTGTATATCATATTGCAGGATATCCTAATGTAAAACTATGTTTTAAATTTCAAAGCATTTCGTCAAAAAACAAAGGGGATGTAGCCATTTAAAGATTCAGCCAATCAGATTGCAGCACACGTGCATGCGCGTGATTTCTTCAATTTTTCTGTATACCATATTGCAGGGTATTCTAAAGTATGACTATGTTTTAAATTTCAAAGCATTTCATCAAAAAACAAAGGAGATATAGCCTTTTAAATTTTCAGCCAATCAGATTGCAGCACACGTGCATGCGCGTGATTTCTTGAAATTTTTTTGATATCATATTGTAGAATATCCTAGTTCATTACTATGTTTAAAATTTCAAAGCATTTCGTCAAAAAACAAAAGAGATATTGAGATTTTTGTTTCAGCCAATCAGAGCGAAGCTCACGTGCATGCGCGTGAGTTCGTGCTAATTTGACAGTGTCATGATATTAACATTAGTAATATATCTTTATGTAATTAGTTTCAAAGCATTTCATCAAAAAATGTAAAAGTTATGGCCATAATAAGTATATCAGTCATTTCACTCACTTCACGCGCCCGCACGTGCAGGCGTATGCGCGCAAAATGACCTTCGTTCCGCACACCTACACTTCACACCCATTAACCCTAAAAAGGTTTTAACTTAGTTTGGGGAACAGTTTCTGAGAGCACTTCCGGACAAAAAAGTACCGGAGAAGAAATAAGAAGAAAAAAGAATAATAACTAGTGCTAATTGTAACGGGAACCGTTACAGATGTTCCCCAAACGCTCCCCAACTCTCTTTTGGTGCCATATTCCCTGTAAGCCTTATTAAATAAGACAACATCTGTGCATTTTTGACTTTAACAACGTTTTCCCAAAAGGATACCAATTATATTCAAATTTTAACATTGCACGCGTGCCCATGTGAATGCAGGTGCATAATGATCATATAATCTTGTTTACACTTTCTATATATTTAAATATACTTTATATTAAAGCATTTAGTCCAAAAGTATTAAAAATCACTCATTCAAGTGTATTTTTAATTTCACTCGTTCCAAATGCCCGCACGTGCGTGCACGTGCATGATGACCATACCTTCTTGTTAGGGGCCTTTATATCTATCTATGTTCTAAATCCTATCCTGTTTGGTTGAAAACCAAGGGAATTATAGCCATTTCAAGTTTCAGCCAATCAGATTGCAGCACACGTGCATCCACGTGATTTCAAGATTTTTTTTCTAAATCATATTGTAGAATATCCTAATGCATGGCTATGTTTTAAATTTCAAAGCATTTCATCAAAAATCAAAGGAGATATGGCCATTTAAAGTTTCAGCCAATCAGATTGCAGCACACGTGCATGCGCGTGATTTCTTGAAATTTTTTTTGAATATCATATTGCAGGATGTCCTAATGCATGACTATGTTTTAAATTTCAAAGCATTTCATCAAAAAACAAAGGAGATATAGCCATTTAAAGTTTCAGCCAATCAGATTGCAGCGCACGTGCATGCGCGTGATTTCATGAAATTTTTTCCATATCATGTTGTAGGATATCCTAATTCATGACAATGTTAAAAACTTCAAAGCATTTCGTCGGAAAACAAAAGAGATATTGAGATTTTTGTTTCAGCCAATCAGAGCAAGGCGCACGTGCATGCGCGTGACTTCGTCCTAATTTGACAATGTCATATTATTAACACTATTAATATATCTTTATGTAATGAGTTTCAAAGCATTTCATCGAAAAATGTAAAAGTTATAGCTATATTAAGTATATCAGTCAATTCACTCATTTCACGCGCCCGCACGTGCAGGCGTATGCGCGCAAAATGACCTTCGTTCCGCACACCTACACTACACACCTATTAACCCTAAAAAGGTTTAAGGTCAGTTGGGTGAACAGTTTCTGAGAACACTCGCGGACAAAAAAGTACCGGAGAACAAATAAGAAAAAAAATAATAATAACTAGAGCAAAGCTCGTTGCAAAGCAACGAGTAGGTATTCCGTCCGGTTTTGACCGGAAGTGACGGAACAAAAGAAAGCAATGAGCTAAGTAGTCTCCAGTGACTTTATAATTTCAGTTTTGCATCAAAACCTTCTCAAATAAGCCATTTTTGCAACTTCCGGTTTGACCGGAAGTGACGACGACGGACGGAAAAATTACTTTTTATGCTTCCAGAGACATATGTAACCCA
This sequence comes from Saccostrea cuccullata, assembly GCF_032062105.1. NCBI lineage: Eukaryota > Metazoa > Mollusca > Bivalvia > Ostreida > Ostreidae > Saccostrea > Saccostrea cuccullata. The sequence continues at coordinate 55,810 of NW_026935337.1, read as the reverse complement.
AAAACTTGTCAAGAACGGCAAAAAAATGTATTTTTCGACTACTTCCGGTTTGACCGGAAGTGACGACGCCGGACGTATTTTGACGACGCCAGTAGATTAAGCTTGTCATTTTGAACAACTTTGCTTCTTTGACGTATTACAAATTCTAAATACTTTTGGAGATATAAAGGAAAAACGTTCGGCCCCTCTCGGCCCCTGAATTAAGGGACCAGCCCTTTTTTCGAGGTATCATTTGAAAGATCTCCAAATTCTATACTTTTTTTGTTTTACATGTTTTAACAAAATATTTCTAGGTAAAAAGTTATCGTAGAAAAAGTGTTAAAAATTTTTAAATTCTTGATAGGACTATTTTTGGACCATAGCGAGCATCGGCGCTTTGTACTTCCGGTGGTTGTGATATACGAAATTCACTTCTCCAAAGGTTGCTCTAGCATCGCTGAAAATTTCATGCTTCTGCGTTGAGTGGTTTTTCAGAAAACTGCCGGACAAAGTGACCCTCTGAAAATCACTAAAACGCGGAAAACTCAAAACCGGAAGTGACGTCATCAAAACCAAAAAAAGTAGTTCTAGTTTTTTTCATGCTCTATCAGTCCTAAAAGTTTCATGAAAATCGAGCGAGCCGTTTTCGAGAAATCGCGTGCACAAAATCGGTAAGAAAAAAAACAATAATAATAATAATAATAATAATAACTAGATGCGTTCTTGTTGCTAGGGCAACAAGAAGGTCTTCCGACCGACTTTTCTTTAGAGTTCTATGCTGCGTGATGCCATGAAATAGATTTCAGAATGTATTTTTTCGTTTACGTTCATTTACAGTAGTTTCACAACACAGATCGTGATTGTTCCAGGTATTTCACAAAATATCTCCAAATATAGCTTTTAAAAATCGGCAAAATGTTCCACACATGTTATAAAAGAGTGAAAAGTAATTTGCAACTGAAAAAAGACAAAAAGAAAGAAAAAATTTGGGGAACGCCCCGAGCGGGATTCGAACCCCCGACAGTAAGACAAAGTTTGGTTCGGTCATATCTTTGCAATAAACACACGCATGAAGAAAATGAAAACATATATAGATATCTTTGAAGACGCTCTATAAACCCTGTAAATCTGAAAGAAAAATATTGAAAAACAAAAAAGTTGAAAAATTGGACTTTTTGAATTCACTTCCGTTTGCGACCGGAAGTAGGAACGACAAAAAATGAAGGACGTTCTGCACATCTACATGTGATGTTCTTTCATGTCTATAAGTTTCAATATCATATCTTTAGCCGTTTTCGAGAAAAGTAGTGTACAAAAATCCATTTAAAAAATACAAATTTCCCCAAAAATCGCGAACAGAAGAAAATTTTGAAAAAATGAAAAACACGTCTGGAGATATTAACCTGGTGCATCTTTCCTGTAAAAATCTATGAAATCCGTACAGTCACAGCTGAGATATCGCCATAAAAATGAAAAAAAGAATAATAATAATAATAATAATAGGAAACCGACGGAAAACAATAAGGTCTTCCGAAGGAAGTCGGAAGACCTTAATATTAATAATAATAGAAAACAGAAGGAAAACAATAAGGTCTTCCGAAGGAAGTCGGAAGACCTTAATAAACACCACTTATTTTCATTCTTTTCATTTGGAGGACCTTGACCTTTGATATTTGATGTTAGAGACACAGTAAAACCTTTAATAAGCAAAGATTTGTGTAATATATGCCCCCCCCCCCCCTCTTTCCCCCCTGCGCAATTGCAACGTATACTTTCTCTCTAAACTCTAAACCAGGCATCGTATTAACATAAAATTTCCAGAATACTTTAAAAAAGACTCCATAAAAACTTTCTGAAAAGTTTTATGGTCATTATCTCATTTACCTACAAGATATACATTGTATCGGCAAGAAAAAGAAATTCAGAAGAGCCTAAAATTCCTTTATTGATGATCGGAAAAACAAAATATACATTTTATCTAGAATTTCTTTACTATCTATGATGTCCTTTGCTTCTCCTGTTATGATTAGTTAATTTCCTTTCAGATATTTATCTTCTTTTTCAAATATCAAATTTATTTTATTTTTATTTAGAATTAATTCATCTCGTAAAATATGCTTCTTCTTCTTTTTTTTAAATCATGGAATAGGTATTGATGTTTTTTTTTTCCCTGTACATTCTAAGCTGACATGATTTGACTTGAATGAATGAAAGTCTGTCTACGAAACACTTCAGGATCCGCGCCCGTAAATTAATTGTAGGCATTTCAGGTAGCAGCGATTTTAGTTTCGTACTAAAGTCCCGGTCAAATATCTTAAAACACTGAGATCTCTCATGTTTGATGTGGTATTCGATATAGCAAAATGAAAGGAACCATTATGGGATACATGACCAGTCTAGCAGAGCGCTTGTTAAAAAAGTATAGCTACGCAGCTAACAGGACCAAACCTTACTTTCGCTTTCTACGGTCACCAATCGTGCAAAGAACGATAACTCTAATTACGCGATGTTATGAAGAGAGCTCTAAAATACTAATTTTCAAGCCTCTGAAATTTCTATAAGGGGTCAAAAAGTGACCCCACGGATTATAATATTTAGAGTGTCCTCATTTTGCTGAATTCAAATCTGAAAACTGTTTGAAAATCCATTGAGAAATAAAAAAAGTTACAAAAATCGGCAAAATCCGCAATACATGTTTTAAAAGAGAGAAAAGTCATTTAAAACTGAAAAAAGTAATAAACAAAGAAAAAAATTTTCAACTGCCCCCAGCGGGATTCGAACCCCCGACAGTGTGACAAATTTTGGATCGGTCATATCTTTGCAATAGATGCACGCATGAAAATGTTGAAACCATATTTAGAATTCTTAAAAGATACTCTATCAACCCTGAAAATACGAAAGAAAAATATTGAAAAGCAAAAAAGTTGAAAAATTGGTAGTTTTGAATTCACTTCCGTTTGCGACCGGAAGTCAAAACGACGAAAAATGAAGGTCGATCAACACATCTACAATCGATGTTCTATCACCTCAGCGACTTTCAGTTTCCTATCTTTTGCCGTTCTCGAGAATTTTTTGCGACAAAATTCCATTTAAAAAATACGAATTTCCACAAAAATCGCGAACGGAGAAAAATTTCAAAAAAGTGAGGGACACCCCTGGAGATATTAATATGATACATCATCCCTGAGAAAATCGTTCAAATTCGGCCACGCACAGCTGAGATATGACCTGTACTATGAAAAGTGGAATAATAATAATAATAATAATAATAATAATAATAGAAAACAGAAGGAAAACAATAAGGTCTTCCGAAGGAAGTCGGAAGACCTTAATAAAAATAGTGGAAAAGAAACCTAAGAATAACAGTAAGGTCTTCCGCTGAAGACGGAAGACCTTAATAAGAAACAGAGTAAAAACAATATGTTCCCAAACTCCGTTTGGGGAACATAATAATAACTAGATACGATCTCGTTGCGAGCAACGAGTGGGTCTTCCGTCCCATTAGAGATGAGATGAGATGTGAGTTTTGCTGAGATATTTGCAATTGTTTATTTAGATAATGATGTAAACATTGCCATGCCTGTTGTTTTCCACTGCTGATTTGAACATTATTATAATTTGTTTATTTATTCTATTTATTTATTTTTGCTCCGGTTCTGCGGGTGAGACCGCGTACATGTATAAACAGATAGAGGTCCCGTGTCGCAGTAGTTATTGGCACGAAAAACATCCTTAATTCCCTGCTCAACGGCCCTAAATTCCGAGTTTAGGAAAAAAAATTACAGCTCTTCGCCAGCAAGTCACTGTATGGTGGCGTCTCCATGAGTAAAAAATTCTCAAGGGGGAGCGTTAAGCAAAATACAATTGATTAATCAATCATAACGTAGGACGAAATATTTGTTATTTTTTAATATTTTTGGTTTTGTTTTTTGCCCTAATATATGAAATTAAATATTACAATGAAACTTCTTTTGCTTTTAAGGTAACAAAACACATGTATGTCTTTCTTTGAGATGGATTGTATTTGAAAAGAAATTGTATATTGTTTAATTACATCTACATAATTTTTCATTAAAATATGAAAATATTTTAAAATTATATATAAGACCAAGGTAAGAAATGTAATTAATTATTTTCTTTAATTTCTCGTAAGCAACAACAGTTTTATAATTGAGCACAAATAGCCCATCGTCTTTGAACATTTTCCTGTGCAAATAATTAAGGCACGTGCCCTTTGTTCTTAATGAATGAAAATTTTAAAGTCTCATCCATAATATATATGCAGGTTTTCAATTTTCCTTTAATTGCTATGTGCACTGCTCATGACAAGTAAGGATTGACTCCTTACTTGCTGAAAGCTAGGATTTTTCTGTACATTAAAGGTACTGCGCCACGCGGGCGTTACTCTTAATATTAGATGGTATATTTTAATAGCATTTCAACAAAAAATCAGTTTGAAAAGAAATTGTTATTGGCAGTTAATGACATTGTACATAATTTCAATAGATTAAATTATTTTAAAATTATATAAGACAAAGAGTAAGAAATGTAATTAATTATTTTCTTTAATTTCTCAATATAAGTCAACAACAGTTATACATTTCAGCTCACAATAGCCCATTGTCTTTGAACATTTTTCCTGTACAAATATTTTAGGCATGCCCTTTGTTCTTAATGAATGAGAAAGCCTCAATATGCATAATTATCTTTATATGATAAATTTTTCTCTGAGTCCAAAAAACAGTTTCTGTAAGTGCTTAGAGCTTCCTTAAGCTTATATATATATATATATTTGCAGGTTTTCAATTTTCGACTGTTTAATTGCTATGTGCGCTGCTCGTGACAAGAACAGTGGACTGTGTTACAAATTGCTGAAAGCTAGGATTTTTCCGAACATTAAAAGCGAGGAATATAGAAGCATGTCGAATGTCAAACATAATTATCATATGCGTCGGAAACTGGGGACGAAAGGGAGTTCCCCCCCCCCCCCAACAAACACGTAATTTTTTTTGGAGAGGTAGACATAATATAGGCATTGAAAATTGGAATTTATCTTATTTTGTTGGTTTAGCCCCTCACTTTCATACCACTTTCGACTTGCTTCCGACGTCTATGCATATTTTTAATATGGAGGATATAAACATGCAGAAATTCTGTTTTCTTACATTTTTTCAAACCGTGACACTCATCATCCCTTATATGCCCCATCCCCTTATTTAGCATATGCGCGGGTCTATCCCCCCCCCCCCTCTTCTCCTTGTAATTTTGAGGCGAAGTTATTACATGTAAAAATGTACATTTAATTTTATTGATTTAGGACTCGGCTAAAAAACGCGTTTTTACATGTCTGATTAGGCGTTTTCAAGATTCATTTAGTATACATGTATGTAAGTAATCCAATCTTTGGCCCATATGGCATAAAAAACACAAGTAACAAAATATTTAGAGTTTTTTTTTTTTTATTGGGAGTTGAACAAGTAATTAAGTAATGATGACTGTGATAGTAGATTTAATAAGTTTTATGCCATGCAAATTAACATGAAAGGGGAAGAAAATTAAATGGTATTTTGTGGTAGGCCTAATAAATATCAATAATATAGACTATTTTATTTGTGTTTTCACGAAGAACAAACTTTTTGTCTTTTAAGACAGAAATGAATGCAAACATTATCATTTTTATTTGAAGAACTGTAGGCCTGCCTGAAGCATCCTGAAATATTTAGACATACACGCATGTCTTTTTCACGTTAATTCGTGAATTCAGGAAAAGGTAGAATTGATTGAAGAATTGTAAACTTTTTGCCATGGGAACAGGGGTATTAATAAGCATCTATGTGCAACCCCCCCCCCCCACTCCCCACCCCCATTTTGTTTGTCAAATGTAAATTTCGAAAGGCTTATTTTATTCTTTTAATATTTTTAAAATTACGGATTTCTACATCCCCTTCTCTCTTTACAAATGATGTGCGATATGTTAGTAAATAAAATATTATCTTTAGTACTAAGTATATATTCTTTCCAGAATTATCGTTTCACTATACACTCTCTGGTAAGAGATTGTCTGATATTTTTTTCTTGTTCTTGCTATATCTGTTTTTTTTTTTTAAATATATTATGTTTTCTGATCTTCATTTCTACAATACGTCTTAAAAACACACCCATCTTTTCAAAGACTTTAACATCATCTAAAAAGTCACAATGATTCGAAATATATACCGTACGACTTGTCGAGACCCGATTATTTGACCTACATTCTGTGTTTACTTTTGGCAGCTCGATAAATTGCGCAGTTAACAAAGCAACAGACGCAAAGAAACCTGCGACGTTTCTACATCAGAATCAAACAACAAGTTAGACTAAACTAGGCAGAGAGTTACAGAACGTGTTCTTCCATCTGTGTGTCATCGTAAGTATATCAAAATGCTTTTTAAATACCAGGGTTTATTCTCAAAGGATTTCGTAATCTGTGAATAAAATGTACGCGCCATTTTGATGTAACGAGACTGGAGGGGCGAGGGGAGAAGTCGTGAGTGGTAGGTGAAAGCACCAACAAAGACGGAACGACGCCGACATGCCATTTTATAGCTACAAATAAATATTTAAATTTTAAATCGTCCATTATTCTGTTGTTTCTTTGAAATAAACCACAGTGCAAGGCAGTGTTTTCAGGTCAGAACAATATCTTGATTTGGCTATGTAGCTTGATTAAGCAATATTGCCTTATTAAATAAATTCCGAAAAATTTTATCAGCTATTAGAAATTATCTATGTGTTATTTTCTCAGCGTGTTCAAAAGGTGTACTTAATTAAATATCAGTAATTTAAATTGTGTCTTTTTGAGAGACTGTGTAATTCACTCATTAATTTAATTGTGTCAGTGTACTCTAACTGATACAGTTACTTCTTTAGTGAAATTAAGTAGTGTACAGATTCTTGCACAATTGAAATTCATCTTTTGCTTAATAATATTGAAAAGCTGCAGTTGCAAGAAATATCTTCGATTTTGGTGATTGTATTGATAGCCCATAGTACATTTATTAAAATACTTGTTAATTTTTTATGTTTCTTGCAAGCAATATTTAAAAAAACACTGTATATATTTATTTTATATGAAGCTAAATCAAGCTATAAAGGTATACAGATTGTTTTGGACCTGGTTATGAAATAAGTCATTTTTGCACTGTTTAAACATCTGTTCATGACGTTGGTTATGAATTATTTTTAATGATTGCACAGCACACAAGTTTTGTTACAAATGTGTGTGTTTTAAGCGATTCGTTTCTTTAACTAAAGAAATTGAACGTTTCAATGGCTATATAAATTATAAAACAGCGGCCTTGTATGAATGATCTAGAATATTACAATTCACAGGTTAGCTTGGACTTTCAGTAAGGCGTTGGATTCTCTGTGCAATGTAATTAGCTCCTGACAAATGGCAAATAAATTCTCATTAGTTATTAAGAAATTAATGTGAGATCTTTTAATTAGCTATTTGCTTCACCAGTTTACATTCATCCGAATTTGCAATGAATATTTTTTAAACAATGGAGATAAGCCTAATTTAGATAATGTTGAGAATGCTATGCCTTACTGAAAGTTCAATCTTAACTGGAAATTGTCTTACTACTATATATAGTAATCATTGATATTCGGGGGGCTATCTTTAGGCATAATTCTTGTGTGGGAGAGGATTAAAGTGGAAAAGGGGAGTTTAATGTTCTGTACCTATATTTTAGGCTTGTATACCCTTTTGGTGAAGGGGAGTTTAAATTGTCAAAATAAAGGCCAAGTCCCCTTCCCAGGAGAGGAATATATAGGGAATAAAAATCTTTTTCTCCAGAATCACTGCAAGGATAGCTGAAACTTATGGGGAAGCATCCTGGGGTAGTATAAATTGTTGAAAAACCCGGAGCTAGGGTTGGGACAAAATAGGGAATCCAAGTTTTACATTGAAGTTTATATTAAAAAAATTAAGACTACTGGGCCAGAGAAGCAGACTGGGATAGTGGATTTTATTTATTGGTTGAATCATGACTACTGGGAATTTGGAGAAAGGAATCCAAGTATTATTTTAATTATACTGGAAAATTAAAAATATAAATATATTCTCCAGAACCTTTGGGCCAGAATAGTTGAAACTTGTGGGAAGCATTCTATTGTAGTTTAGACACTAAATTGTCCAAATCATGACCCTTGAGGGTAGGGCAGGGCCACAATTGGGAATCAGTTTTACATCGAAGCGCATGCTTATAGGGAAAAACTATAAAAAATCTCCTCCAGAACCACTGGGCCACAAAAGCTGAAAGTTATTTGGAAGCATTCTGAGATAGTGTATATTCTAAATTATTTAAATCCTGACCCCGGGGAAGGGTGAGCCCACAATAGGGAATTAAAGTTTTACATTTAAGTATATAGGGAAAAATATATTTTCTTTAGAACCACTGGGCCAGAAAACTGAAACTTAAGGGGGCATCCTTGGGTAGTGTAGACACTATATTTGTCAAATCATGGCCCTTGGGGATAGGGTGAGGCCACAATAAGGAAGTTTCACATAGAAAAATATAGGGAAACTTAAAAAAATTCTTTTTAAGAACCACTGAGCTAGATAATCTGTAACTTTTGTGGAAGCAGCCTGGGGATAGTGTAGATTATAAAAAGGTTAAATCATGACCCCTGGGAATTTGGAATAGAGATAAGGAAGTTTTACAAAGAAATATATAGGTAAACCTAGAAAAAAATATCAAGAACCTCTGTGCCAGGAAAGCTGAAACTTTTGTGGAAGCAGCCTGAGATTAAGTGTAAAAATTATGAATTGGGTGAATCACAACTCTTGGAAAATTGGCAAGGTCCAGTTAGGTATTACTAATTGGAAATCTCTTAAGTAAAAGAATGGCTAATGGTCAGGTAGGCGATGTGGCCCATGGTCCTCTTGTTTAAGGTGGAAGGTTTTATTTTGCAAGTCAAGTGAACACTTATCAGAGATGTACATTTTACGTGGATTTTAAAAAAATCATGAGAAAAATAGCAACTGTTGAAGTACATGTAGGTCATTATTATGGGAAATGTTTATATAAGGGCATATACTTGTGTGAGGCCACACCAATTCAATAGGCACTCAGCACTCAGGGTTATTAATAGGGTGGGGTCTTTTTCGTGACAGCACCCACTACTAAATGGGATCTTGGTTTATATGGTCTCATCCAAAACACAAGTCTCCATGTCCCTCAGTGGGATTTGAATCTGTGACGTAAGGATCAACTCCTTACTTTTTGACTCTAGAGCAGACTCTTTAACTACTGCACCATGTGGGCAACATATTTATATGGAAGCATCCTCAGGTAGAGTAGATTAAAATGTGTTCAAATTATGACCCCCCTTGAGTAGGGGAGGGCAACAAAGTTTATAGAAATCTCTTCTAAAGAACAGCAGAGCCATGATTGGTCATGCTTTATATGAAAGCATCCTCAGGTGGTCATGTTCAAGTTAGTTTAAATCATGACCCCTTGGGTTGGGGTAAGGCCACAATAGGGGATCAAAGTTTTAATATGGAAATATATAGGAAAATATTAAAAATCTTCCTCTTAAGAACAGCAAGGCTATGATTGGTCAGATTTGCATGGAAGCATCCCCTGGTGGTGAAGATTCAAGTTTTGTTAGCTCAAGAGAAGCGAAGGCTCAAGTGAGCTTTTCTGATAGACATATATATAGAAGCGTTTTTTTTAAATCTTCTTCTCAAGAATAAAAACTTTTGATCATATTCGATTATTCTGGAAGCATCCTTGGGCAATTGTAGATTCAAACTTGCAAATCATGACCCTTGGGGGTAGGGATTCAGGGTTCAAAAGGCCAACCAAATTTTACATAGAAATATATATGAAAATTTGGTTGCATGATTCAAAAATCTTCTTCTCACAAACCACTGTGTGAGGAAAAATGAAACTTAAGGGGAAATATCCTCAGGTAATGTAGATTCAAGTTTGTTCAAATCATGACCCCCGTGGTAGGGCGTGGCCAAAATGGCTGACCAAAGTTTTACATAAAAATATATAGGAATTTTTTAAAAAAAATCTTCTCAAGAATGGCACAGGCATAATTGATCATATTTATATGGAAGCATCTTCATACAGTGTAGATTAAATTTTGTTCAAATCATGACCCTCCTGGGGATGGGCGGGGTCACAATGCTGACCAAAGTTTAACATAGAAATATATATAGTAATTTTTTTTTTGAATCTTCGCCTCAAGAATAGCAAAGACATAATTGATCATATTTATATGGAAGCATCCTTGCATAGTGTAGATTCAAGTTTGTTCAAATCATGACCTCACACGGTAGGGCGTGGCCACAATGGCCAATCAAAGTTTTACATAGAAATATATAGGATTTTTTTTTTTTGAAAAATCTCCTCAAGAATAGCACAGGCATAATTGATCATATTTACATGGAATAATCTTCACATAGTGTCGATTCAAGTTTGTTCAAATCATGACCCTCCGGGGTTTGGCGGGGCCACAATGCTGACCAAAGTTTTACATAGAATTATACATGTATATAGGAATTTTTATGCTCCCCTTTGAAGAAGGGAGGGCATATTGCTTTGCTGCTGTCCGTCAGTCTGTCTGTCCACTTAGTTTCGGATCATTTTCTTCACAACCGTTTCACATACTAAAATGACATTTGGTATGCAGATATATCAGATGAATATCTAGGCCAAGTTTTGTTTTGGGTACGGTCGTACGGTCGCACCATTTTTGACAGAGTTATGCCCCTTGGACTTCGGAAAATTCCAATTTTTTGCAGTTTCCGTTCATTTTCTTTACAGAGGTTGCACATACTGAAATGAAATTTAGTATATAGATATATCAGATGACTTTCTTGGTAAAGTTCTGTTTTGGGTATGATTGCGTCATTTTTGACAGAGTTATGCTCCTTGGACTTAGAAAAATTCCAATTATTTGAAGTTTCCGTTCATTTTCATCTCAGAAGTTGCACATACTGAAATGAAATTTAGTATACAGATTTATCAGATGACTATCTAGGTCAAGTTCTGTTTTGGATACAATCATACCATTTTTGACAGGGTTATGCCCCTTTGGACTTTGAAAAATTCCAATTGGGGGGGGGGGGATAAGTATTTTACAAACATCTCTTGTATTTTAAAAATCTTCTTCTCAAGAATAGCAAAGGCATAATTGATCTTATTTATATGAAAGCAATCTCGCGTAGTGTAGATTCAATTTTGTTCGAATCATGACCCCCCATGGTAGGGCGTGGCCACAATGGCTGACCAGAGTTTTACATAGAAATACTAAGGAAAATTCTTTAAAAATCTTCTCAAGAATAACAAAGTCTGTAATTGATCATTTTTATTTGGAAGCTTCCTCAGGTAGTGTAAATTCAAGTTTGTTTAAATCATGACTCCCGGGGGTAGGACGGTTCCAAATGCCCGGCCATAGTTTTACATAGAAATATATAGGAAAATTCTTTTAAATATTCTTCTCAAGAATAGCAAGCCATAATTGGGCATAATATATGGAAGCATCCTCAGACTGTGTAGATTCAAATTTGTTTAAATCATGACCCCCGGGCCGATCAAAGATTTACATAGAAATATATAGGAATTTTTTTGAAAAATAAATCTTTTTCTTTAGAAATGCAATTCCTTAATTGGTCATATGGAAGCATCCTCTAGTTGTGTAGATTCATGTTTCTTCAAATCATAACCACAGGGGGTTGGGCTGGGCCAAAATGGCCTGTCAAAGTTTTACATAGAAATATAATAGGGAAATTCTTTAAAAATCATCTTCTTAAGAAAAGAAAAGCCATGATTGGTCAGGGGACTACTTTTGGAATTAAACTTTTCAATAATAAACCAATTTCTACTTTTTTCCTAGCCACAGTACTCAGGTGATTGATGTGACCCATGGGCCTTTTGTTCAAATTATGACCCCCCACGGGTAGGTTGGGGTCTCAGTGGGGGATCAAAGTTTAACAAAGGAAGATATTAGGGGAAAACAATTTGCTCAAGAACAGAAAATCCATTATTATTAATTAGTCATATTGATAGGGAGGATAAAACTTCAAGGGAAAAAATTGCAAAATGTTTAAAGCCATTTGTCAAAATAATCAGGAAACATCTTCAGTAAATATAGATCCCAGTTTCTTCCAGTCATCCTGTACCCTTTGGGTAATATGTTGCAAAGGAAAACATGGTTTACTGTCACATTGACAAGTTTCCCATTGTTTGAACCAATTTTTTTTACTGATCAAGACTATTTGTTTGGGAATGAACAAAGTTATTAAGGAAATTTTATGAATGTGCTGATTTATTATACGCCCGCTCCAAAGGAGAGGGGGGTATACTGTTTTACCCTTGTGTGTTTGTCCGTATGTCTGTGTGTCCGTCCGTAACAAATTTTCGTCGCAGTTTTCTCAGCAACTACTCATCGTAGATGCTTGAAATTTTAACACAATCTTCTCTGAGGCATGCCATATGGTGGGATACATTTTTGCTAAAATCTGATGACAACTTCCTGTTTATCTGTGCGTCTGTCCGTTTCATACATAACAAAGTTTCGTCGCAGTTTTCTCAGCAACTACTCATTGTAGATGCTTGAAATTTTAATACAAACTTCTCTTAGGCATGCCATATGGTGGGATACATTTTTGATCAAATCCGATGTCAACTTCCTGTTTGTCTGTGTGACTGTCCATTTCATACATAACATATTTTCGTCACAGTTTTCTCAGCAACTACTCATCGTAGATGCTTGAAATTTTAATACAAACTTCTCTGAGGCATGCCATATGGTGGGATTCATTTTTGTTTAAATCCGATGTCAACTTTCTGTTTGTTTGTGTGACTGTCCGTTTCATACATAACAAATTTTCGTCGCAGTTTTCTCAGCAACTACTCATCAAAGATGCTTGATATTTTAACACAATCTTCTCTGAGGCATGCCATACATTGGGATACATTTTTCTTCACATCCGATGTCAACTTCCTCTTTGTCTGTGCATCTGTCTGTTTCATACATAACAAATCTTCGTCATAGTTTTCTCATTAGCTATTCATAGCAGATGCTTGAAATTTTATTACACTCTTTGTTGAGGCATGCCATATGGTGGGATTAATTTTTATATGAATCTGATGTCAACTTCATATTTTTTGTGCATCTGCCTATAATTGAACTTGTGTATATTAACATGATATTGCTTATTTACATCAGAGTGGGGGTATTACTAGTGAGCATTGGCTCACAGATTTCTTGTTTGCAATATAAACAGTATACATCATTCATCTGAATTTGTAATCAGAGCAAACGATAATTTATGTATGCTCAGATATGAATGGAGTAAACAGAATAAGCAGAATTCTGTAAAAGGAAAATGGAACTTCAGTCAAATTGTATGATATAATTAAAGATTCTATTTTCAGATGACAAAGAGAAAGAAATCTCTTACTGGTAGAGAAAAACGTGACAGAGATAGAGTTAGAAAGAGGCAGGAGAGAGAGAAACCTGCAACTCAAGATGCGTCACCAGATGAGAAAGTGACAGAGTCTTCTGTTCCTTGCGGGACAGAGGATGGAGCTATGTCAGCTCCTCCCGGTAATTTTCCGGGGATTGGTTCGATGGGGTTTCCACCTAAAGAGGAAAAACCCCTGGCCAGGGTGCAGGCCTCACCTCGAGTGAAAATGCATTCACCTGCCCCGAGGTTGTCACCTCCTCGGGGAAGTCGTCTGTTTGTCCATGACGAGGGCAAGGCACCGTCCACTGACTCCCCACCGTGGGTTTGTGCTCCACCGAGGGCACCTGGATCGGACATAGTGCATATGTCTGATCCAGCAGGACAGGCGCAGCTGGATACCTCCAGGATGGAGGAGACCAGTAGAATATCAAAAGATGAGGGCACTTTAACGAATTCTAAACTGGAAACTGAACGAATATCAAACGGAAACTTGTACGAAAAACCTGATATATTAGAAAGTATAAACAGAGAGAGAAATATGTTGGAGACTGTAGAAAGTATGTTGGATTTCAGAGATGATACAGAGATTATAGAAAATGAGTTGAAAAATGAAGGAAAGAAAGATATGAAATTAACAAATGAAAGAATTTTTCACAGGAAAAAGGGTCAAAACATAGGAGATTTGAACATACAAGGTGATCAGAAAGAAAGTACTAGTATGCAGGATTGTCCTGGTGAGGAGAATACAAATTTAGAAGCAAGAAATTCATACAGTGTATCTGTCCAGGGCTCTTTCCATCAAGCTGATCCTATGTTTGGTGACAATGCAGGGACTCAATGTGTGGCAAATTGTCTATCAGCTATAGCTTATCATGTTCTGAAAAGTGCAAAAATCTGGCAAACAGCTGATGTCAACAAAGTTTTAGTGAATGGGGATGAACTATACACATACCTACAGAACAGTTCTTCTGTTACAAGTAGATATTTGTTAGTTGAAGAGTTGCCGCAGTATTTTGAATGCTTCAGTAAAACATTTGAATTCACAGTGAAGGTATCAGTACCAAGTTTAATCAGCTTATCAGAGGAGGAACCATGTTATGAAGATTTTAATGCTTATCCCCTTTTTGAAGCTCTGCAAATGGCACTTCATGAAACAGTCGGATGTTTTGTATGTTTTGGGGGAAATACTTTGGTAGTTGGAAAGACAACTGATGGATTTTTCATATTTGATTCCCATTCAAGATGTTCTCGTGGATATCTTAGTGTGCACGGAAAGAGTACAAGAATTCTATTACAAGATGTTCATGGTGTTTATTTGCATTTAAAGTCATTAGCAATTTCAATGGGTTTTTCAAGAACTGTGGAATGTGAACTAACTGGGGTAATATGTTCCCTAAAGAATTTTGCTATGGCTGAAGTGTTTGACCAGGAAGAAGCTGAGAGAGACTTTGGAGCAGAGAAGGGTTCAAATCAGGATGTATTATCAACAGCACAGCCAGAGATGTTACAGACAGATGAAGTGGTTTTTGAGGGCGAGGAAAGCAAACTTCATGATTTTATTCCTTTATCTGTACAGAATCAGAAGGATTTGTGCAGGAAATTAGGGTTTTCCTATTTCGATTCAGGAAGTAACCACAATTTAGTATCTGTGAGAGATATGGGTGTGCCTAGGAGCTGTAAAGATATTGAAAGAGATGGAAATTGCTTTTTCAGGGCTATATCATTTTCTTTGACAAACTCTGAAAACCATCACAAACAAATCCGTGAAATTGTTTGTCAACACTTGCTTAAAAATGAAACAACATTTCAACAGTTCATGAGATCAGAAGGATCTATAAGGTCATACTTGCTTTCAAGTAAAATGACACATGAAGGTGTATGGGCAACAGAATTGGAGATTCTTGCAGTGGCGCATATGCTAAATGTTGACATATTTACTTACTCAGATATGAGGTGGCTTCAGTTCAGTGGGCATGGGCTGTGTGCTGAATCAGTTAATCTGAAAGAAGCAATATACTTATACCACAGAGAACAGAATCATTATGATGTTGTTTTGCAAGTGACATCAAGGTTGGCAGAAATTGACTATTTTCCCATGAAAAATCCTAGTCGAAGAGAATACAGCGTTCGCAAAGAAAACCGAATGCGTATGCGTAGGTGCAATGCTTCAAAACTTAAAGTAGCAGTGGACTCGAATGAAAATCGCAAGACTGCACTAAAGAAAAAATACATGGAAAATGAGGGGTTCAGGGAAAAGATGTTGAAGCATAAAAGGACCATGTATACAAACAATGACTTTAAGTTGAAAGCACAAATGAGCAACAGACATCGTTATCGTAAGAATATTGCTTACCAGTTAAAATATGCCTTGAATGCTGAACACAGAAAAAAGGTGCTAAAAAGAAGTAAAGAAAAGTATGAAACAGATCTGAATCATAAAGAGAAAAAGAAGAGACAAAGTGTTGGAAAATATCACTTGGATGATAAGCACAGAGAATGCGCCAAGAGAAGAAGTAAAGAGAAATACTGGACAGACTTGGAGCATCAGAAAAATGTGAAGAAAGCAAGTACTGAAAAGTACAAGACTGACTTTGTGCATAAGGCTAAATTGCAACGAACAATGTTGGATAAATACAAAACAGATGAGTTTTACCAAAAAAAGAACAAAGCTGCTAATGTCTCTAGGTATCGGAGGAATGAAGCTTTTAGAGCTGAAAAGAAAGAACAAGCTAGAAGAAGATATCAATTAAATGCTGAAGTTCAATTAAATACGAAGAATCGTAGCAAGGCTAGTTACAAGTCATCCTTCAATGTTCAAGAGAGAAAAAAGAAAAAAGTACAACAGAATAGGGTTATAAATAAAAACAACATGAAACAGGCAGAGGAAGTTGTGAGATCATTTAAAGAAAATGCATCAAAGGGTCCAGATTATGCTTGTACTTGTTGTCACAGACTGTTGTTCAAAAACCAAGTACAAGTTTGTGAACATCAAATGTACGAAAAAAATGAAGCAGCAAGAACTATCTCACATATTTGTTTGCTAGACAAGTATTTGCATGAGTGTTCTCAATCATGTCCAGAAACATGCACTAAATCATCATCATGGATTTGTTACACTTGCCATAGGAAAATATTAAGTGGCAAACCACCACCAGAGGCTGCTACAAATAATATGACTTTAGAGGACATTCCACCTGAATTGGCCATCTTAAATAGTTTGGAACAGCACCTCATTGCACTCCATATTCCTTTTATGAAAATCATGGCCCTCCCACATGGTGGACAAAGGAATGTACATGGCCCTGTTGTTTGTGTACCTTCAGACATGACAAAAACTACAGGTTTACCAAAACAAGAGGATGACAACTTGTTGTTGCGGGTGAAATTGAAGAGAAAGTTGGCATACAAAGGTTATTTTGAATATCAGTTTGTTAATACAAACCATGTAATGTCAGCCTTGTCATTCTTAAAAGAGAACAATCAGTGGTATAAAAATGTCAAAATTGAATCCATTCAGAAAGAGGACATGGAAAATCCAGGGCAAATGAAAGATGGTGAAGAAGAAAATGAAGAAAGTAATGAAAACGAAGATCAAATGATTGCATTTGACACTTGTTTACAACCCGTGGATGTTGCACAAGAAGTTTTGGACCATTATTTTGATGATGTGTACAACATTGCACCAGGTGAAGGGAAGAATCCCGTGCGAATGCTACAAGAGCCTGGGAACGAGGCGAAAGCATTTCCCTATCATTTCCCAAGCGGAAGATTTTCTTGGAGTGAAGAAAGATCGCAAAAATTAACACTATCTAGATATTTTAACAATAGGTTAATGAATGCAGATAATAGGTTTGCAAAAGACACAAATTACATTTTCTTTAGCCAGTATATGTCTGAACTCAACCAAGTCATTGAAAAAACTCAGATTTCACTCAGAAAATCTTTGTCAAAATGTACTAGTGGGAAACCAGTGACAGCAAATATGCTTCAAGATCCCACTACGCTCTCTAGTTTGTTGAGGAACGATGAGGCAATAAGGTTCATGCAACCGATCAGAGGAACACCTGCATATTGGGCAACTGCTCAGAAAGATCTATTTGCAATGTTGCGGCAATTAGGAATCCCTACCTGGTTTTGTTCGTTTAGTGCAGCCGAATATAGATGGAATGATGCAGTAAGGGCTATATTAAGGCAGCAGAGTGATGACAGGGATCCAAATGAAATGGATTGGTCAGAAAAGAATGAAGTTTTAAGATGCAATCCTGTCACAGTTGCTCGAATGTTCGAACATAGATTTCAGATATTTCATAAAGAGGTCATTCTTTCACCTTGTGAACCAATCGGAAAAGTGGTAGACTTTTTCCAAAGAGTCGAGTTCCAGCAAAGAGGATCCCCACATATGCATTGTTTATACTGGGTTGCAAATGCACCTAACATTGACACTGATGGAGAGGAGGTTGTTTGTAACTTTGTTGACAGATATGTAACATGTGGGATACCCTCGGAAATTGATGACGCAGAGCTGAGAAAAAGTGTCCTGGATGTTCAACAGCATAGCAAGAATCATTCAAAATCTTGCAAGAAGAAAGGCACGAACTGTAGGTTCAATTTCCCAAGGCCTCCATCCCAAAGGACATTCATAACAATTTCCTCAGAGGAAGAGAACATAGATAAGTCTGAATCAGAGGCTAGAGAAAAGAAAGTAAATAAAGCATATGCAGAGGAAATTTTACTTAGTGTATGGGATAAAATACAAAATGACGGTGAAGGAAAGACATCAAAAGAAATATTTGATGACCTTGCACTAACTCAGGAACTATACGAAGAAGCTTATAACATGTTATCAACAAGGAGGTCAATTGTTCTCCAACGTAACCCAAATGAGGTCTGGACGAATCAATATAGCCAGTGTCTTTTGAAATGTTGGGATGCTAACATGGATATCCAGTTTGTCTTGGATCCATTCAGTTGCATTGTATATATCGTTTCCTACATATCAAAATCAGAAAGGGAGATGGGTATGTTACTAAAACAAACAAAGTTAGAGGCAGAGGAGGGAAATCTCAATGCTCGACAGACAATGAAGAAAATTGGATCTGCATACTTGCATCACAGAGAGGTGAGTGCCCAGGAAGCTGTATACAGGGTGTGTAATCTAAGAATGAAAGAATGTTCGAGAAAAGTTGTTTTTATTCCTGTTGGTGACAACCCATTACGCCTAAGCAAACCACTCTCTTTGATAAAAAAGAAATCAAATGATGAAGAAATAATTGATGATGATGAGGCTGATGATGAAAATGATATCTGGATGACAAACATAATTGAGCGTTACGAGAACCGTCCTGATAAACCAATGTTCCATGACATGTGTCTCGCAAACTTCTGCTCTGAATTCAGAGTACTCGCTAGATCTCAAGTTCCAAAGAAAGAAAATGAGAATGTATTTGAATTGCAGAATGGGAAGGGATATGTGCAACGAAGAACAAGGACACAACATGCTGTTGTAAGGTATCCAAGATTCAATGTTGAAAAGATGTCGGAAAAATATCATCGATCTGTATTGCAACTCTTTCTTCCCTACCGGACAGAGAAACAATTGAAGCCTCCAGGATTTGAATTATATGAGGACTTTTATGAAACTGGTCATGTGAAAATTAAAGGGGCGAGACAACTGCAACCAGTGAAGGCAATTGTAGATTTGAATCGGTCCCATTATGCACAAAATGAACAGGCTTTGGACATTGCCCAAGAAGCATATGAAATGGATGGTGAACCAGAGGATGCGTGGTCACGCATATGTCCAGAAACAGAAGTACTAAGGAGAGAAGGTATAGCACAGAGGAAAGAAAACTCAGTGCAACAAGAGAATGATAGGGAAGCTATACCAGACATTGAAAGTGAGATGAATAATGCAGATGTGCTGTATCATGTTCACCAAAATGTTATTTCAAGAGATGAAATGTTGCCAGTTCTCCAAACTTTAAATGAACAACAGAGTGAAGTATTTTATTTGCTTCGAGAGTGGTGTTTAGCAAAGAT
This sequence comes from Saccostrea cuccullata, assembly GCF_032062105.1. Classification (NCBI taxonomy): domain Eukaryota; kingdom Metazoa; phylum Mollusca; class Bivalvia; order Ostreida; family Ostreidae; genus Saccostrea; species Saccostrea cuccullata. The sequence continues at coordinate 36,321 of NW_026935337.1, read as the reverse complement.
AAATGGTGAAAAATGTGAACCCTTGCACTTATTTGTGACTGGTGGTGCAGGCACTGGTAAAAGTCATCTCATAAAAGCAATTCATTATGAAGCATCACGTTTGCTTTCTAGAATGAATTCTGAACCAGAAAAGGTAACTGTACTCCTTTCGGCATTCACGGGAACAGCAGCCTTCAACATTGGTGGAAATACGCTTCATCATTTATTTTCACTTACAAAATATATGCCATTGCCATATGAGCCCTTGAGAGAACAAAGTCTTAGTGAAATGAGAGTAAAGATAGGTGACATACAGATTCTTATCATTGACGAAGTATCAATGGTATACAAAAAACTTTTGTATTATGTACATGAACGGCTAGTGCAAATTAAAAAATGCAAAGATCCATTCGGAGGTGTTTGTGTAATCGCTGTTGGGGATTTCTATCAGCTCCCTCCTGTTAAGCAACGGAAAAATGAGAGACTCTATAAAGAGAATTTGACTTATCCTGTGGATTACTGGTTCGACTTTTTTAAAGTCATCGAATTAAACGAGATAATGAGGCAAAAGGAAGATAAGTCATTTGCTGAGTTGCTAAATTCTCTTCGTGTAAGACAGACAAATGAGCCATTAACAGAGGAACAAAATCTGATGTTAGAACGCTGTATCAGAGAAGGACCAGAGGATGTTCTTCATGTGTTTTGCACGAACGAAGAAGTAAACACATTCAATTTGACAATGTTAAGAAACACATGTGAAGATTTATTAGAAATCGATGCTGAAGATTATAAGAAAGACAAAACATCTGGAAAACTGATTCAGAGGAGCAAACCCTTCATAAAATCAAACAGTGATGGCCTTCCTAACTCCTTACTATTGTCCATCGATGCAAGAGTAATGCTCACAAGAAATTGTAACGTGGAAGACGGACTTGTGAATGGAGTAATGGGTTATGTTTCTCAATTCCTATACAAAGAAAACAGTGCAACGTGTCTTAAAGCTGTAGGGGTGCTTTTTGATAATAAGGAAGTTGGAAGAAAGTTAGGACAGAAAACAAAAGATGGAAACATGGTGTTAATAGAAAGAATCCAGGAAGAAATGAAGGAGAAAACAGTTTCTGTTGTTAGACATCAATTTCCTCTTCGGCTATCATGGGCATGTACTGCTCATAAGGTGCAAGGAATGACTACAGACAGAATTGTTGTGAATTTAGACAGAACTTTTGCTCCTGGACAAGCTTATGTTGCATTGTCAAGAGTTACATCAGAAGGTGGCTTATTTATTGAAACAGAAGATGCAGCAAAATTAAAGAAAAAAATTTATGCTGATCCAGAAGTAAAGGCAGCCATAACTGAAATGCCGAAATTCATTTTTGACGACCTTTTACAAGCCTTGAAATCCAGCGGGATTAAAGTAGTTCTACAGAACATTCAGAGCTTAGGCAGACATTTCGGAGATTTGAAAAATGATGAGAGGTTCAAAAATGTTGATATCATCTGCCTGACAGAAACATGGTTAAGGGCTGGGGTGAACACAGAAAATTTTCTGCTAGATGGATTTCAGTTTTATCACCTTCCTAGACAAGAGGCATACGATGACAATACTGTCTTAACACAGCAATTGCGTCATTCAAAAGGTGGTGGAGTTGGATTGTATTTTAGAGATAACAGTGATACGTTTGACATTCTTCCACTACCAAAGATGAATATTGAAGCTTTGGCTTTAAAATTACCACAGGAAGAAATTGTGATTGTGATTGTATATCGTCCATGCAAGGCCGACATGACAACTTTCCTTCACAGTCTGAAGAGAGTACTTGACTTCACAATGTCAGTTTATCTGTGTTCTATTGGGGGACTTTAATGAGGACGCAAAATCTGATGGTCCAATTCAAAGATTTATGAAGCATCAAGACTTCAGCCAACTTGTAACTTTTAGTACTACCGAAGGGGGAACCATTTTGGATCATGTGTACATATCCAATTCAGTACGGATTGAGATCAAACGATTACCAACATACTACAGTTATCACGATGCTGTATTTCTTAAATTCAAAGAAAAATAATTGTCATGGTTTAAATTCAAACAGGTGTGGAAAAGTTCATTATTGTAAGTGCATAAAAATATCATTCACCTTAAGATCGAATAGGGAATAAAGATTTAAGTGTTGTACTCTAGACATTTTTGCGAAAGACGCATTCGCAGATCTTGCATATATTTTTTCCTTGAAATTGCAGGGATATGTATTTATTAAGCTCTTTGTATAGTTTATTAATGAATATTGACATGTTTATAGTTAGCTTACATAGGAATCACGTAGTCATGATAATAGGAAATTTGTATTAATATTAAATTTGGCCAGCATTAACCATGTTAACTTTACATTTTAGGTTAACGAACATCAATGAAAAAAAAGTCATGTAGGAGGAGGAAATAAAGATAAAATGATTTCTTTAGATAAATTATTAGTTTTTGTACAGTCCTTTTTGCTTTTTTAATGCTCTCCTAACAGGTTCTTTGCCACTGGACACTTACTGACTACAAATAGGAAGGTGGAACCTTTAATTGTTTATTTCATCATCTACCAGTTGGGGCCTGTGATGTAAATATTGTGATGTTGGTCAAAGTACAGGTTTTTAAAAAATCAATTGTTTTAACTCTTTTAGTACATGTTCATTGTTTTAAAATGTGTCGGGTGAATGTGTGAAAATTAATGTTCAAAAAAAAAAAAATACTCAAGTCCTAAAATAATAATTCCTATCATAAAACAGAAAGGGGATATTCAGGAATGGGTTTAAAAAATTTTCCAATTATTATTAAGTGTAAAATAATTTTTCTGACTGCCACATTCAAAACGATTCAACATGCCTGAATTATTAAATCAGAGATAGAAATAAATGGTTTCAAGAATATTTTGAAAACTGAGCGGAACAAGATGCTGAGCTATTTACTCATGACATAACAAAGGAAATGACTCATTTAACTGTAATCTTAAAAGGAGAATGATTTTAATGTTTTGAGTTTCCTACTGATTTGCTGATGGGGTGAAATTGTGTTTTGTATTATTTATAAGAGTTACTATACGTATGTATCTTTCTTTGTGTAGAACAGTACAGGAAAATAGTATTTTATCATGAAAAGATTACTGACTTCACTTTCAATGTAGATTGTATAAATTACTGAAAGTTATGAGTAGCTGAGACACTCAAGTGAATATATAAATGAAGTACTAAATGAAAGGTTGTTAGAAAATTATTTTTGATGTAAAGGTTGTGCACAATATTGTAAATTCAATTAAGAAGATATAACTTGGAAAATAATTTTTTTTTCTCGCAGACAGGTTTTGTAGCAGTTAAAAATGTTCTTATTAATTTCATTGTGTTTATATGTATATAAAATCTAGAAATAGAGGGAGTAGTTCTATAGGAAATTTTATATCCTGCTCAAAATCCTACTTCCACCTCCCCGTGGTGAGCAGGGGGCAACGGACCATGTCCGGCCAACGGAAGAGGTACTAAATTCTTGAATAAACTAAAGAGCCAAGCCAGTATTTATCTTCAGGATGCAACCAATGCAAAACAATAATAAAATGTTGGTGTAAAACATTTCCCGCTTTTGAGATCTAAAGCGTACGATTCATGATGAAATATGATAAATTTAAAGTTTAATTGAGATTTTCAATCAAAAATAATGATAAAGATAGTTTAGAAGAACGATTTTGCTTCCAAAATGTATTGAACGTTAAAGACTTATAAATTAGACTTTCGAACGGTTATGGTCCCTAATATGAGGGGTCAGCCTTATTTTATCATTTTATTTTGAAACTCTTTTACTCTTGAACACTTTTTGTTTATCGTTTCGGAGATATTTGCAAAAGAAATATTTAGGGGCCAAGCCTTCAACTGCTTAATTGGGACGTTTAGCAAAATATTAAAGGTTGTATATTGTTTGGAACATTATTTTGAACATCTTTTATTCAATATTACTTATCTAAATATTTCCCTCTTTCGAGATATAAAACGTCAAAGATTTAGCGTTTTGGCCACTTGTAGCCCCTATTTATGTAAACAAAATATTGACCGTTGAGAAGTTATCAAATGAAGACTTTTGACTCCTCTCTGGCCTTAATGTGATGAGTCAAATTAAAAATCTTGTCATTCTCCATATATATTGTTCAATATGTTTTAACAAAATATTCATACTTTAAAAGATGTGATACTAAATGTCTCGAAAATTCACTCATAATTCGTGTCCTAAATTTCGTTCCCTATCAAGCTTCCATTCTAGGTACTTTCGGAAATGTTAAATCAAATATGCAACACAACAATGTGTTGCCTATCATCGCTGAAAATTTCAGTTCCCTAGCTAATGCCGCTTTTGAGTTTTTGAGCGGACAAGGAGGCCTTCTAATATTCACTAAAAGGGGGATAATTTCAGACCGGAAGTGATTTTTTTTCAAAATTAATTCGGCGGTACAAACTTCAGATAGACATACATAAATTCTGAAATTTTAAACAAAATCGATCCAGCCATCTCCGAGAAATCTTCTGCACGATAATTGTTAAGAAAAAAAGAATAACAAAAGTGAAGAAGAAACAAAAGAATAATAGAAGTGTCTTCCGTTGGAGACGTAAGATTTTTATTTGGAAATGATGATTTTATTTTTTTTAAGAAAAACGATTTTGCTTTCGTAATGTGTAAAATGATATTGAACATTAAATGCTCATAAATTCTACTTTTGGCCCCTCTTGACCCCTTTTATGAAGAGTCTGCCCCTTTTTTCTGCAAGTCAACGTAAATCACTCATGAATTTTAAACACTTTTTGTTCAACAACTATTCAGAGATTGTTTTTTGTTTTCGAGTTATTTCCAAAACAAACATTTAGGAAACAGCCCTTCAACTCCTTCATGGATATGTTCCACAAGAAATGAAAGGTTGAAAAGAACATTATTTTGAACATCTTTTGATCAATACTACTTAACAAAATATTTCTCACTTTCGAGATATAAAGCGTCAAAAATTAAGCATTCTGGCCCCTTGTGACCCCTAATTATGTAATATAAGACATAAAAATCATAATATATAGTTGTAGATTGTTAAGATAAACATCTTTGCTTCAGTAATGTATTACACAATATTAACTGACAATGAGTTATCGATTCAAGACTTTTAGCCCCTAATTTGAGTGCCCAGCCTTTTTCTCTTGACTTTACCTTAAAGCTCTTAAGAATTTGAACAATTTTTGGTCAATAACTATTCAGAGATTTATTTTCGTTTTCGAGTTATTTCCAACAGAAATATTTAGGGGCCAACCCTTCATCTCCTTAATGGGGACGTTTAGCGAAAAATGAAAGGTTGCATATTGTTTAGAACATTATTTTGAACATCTTTTGTTAAATAACAATTATCAAAATATTTCTCACCTTCGAGATATAACGCGTAAAAAAATAAGCATTCTGGCTCCTTGTGGTCCCTAATTATGTAATATGAGACATAAAAATCATAATATATAGTTGTAGATGGTTGAGATAAACATCTTTGCTTCAGTAATGTATTAAAAAATACTAATTGATAAAGAGTTATCGATTGAAAACTTTTGGCCCTTTTTGGCCCCTAATATGAGTGTCCGGACCCTTTTTCTTGATTTTATCGTTAAGCTCTTAGGAATTTGAACACTTTTTGTTAAACAACTATTCAGAGATTCATTTTTGTTTTCGAGTTATTTGCAAAAGAAATATTTAGGGGCCAACCCTTCAACTCCTTAATGGGGAAATTTAGCGAAAAATGAATGGTTGCATATTGTTTAGAACATTATTTTGAACATCTTTTGTTCAATATTACTTATCAAAATATTTCTCACTTTCGAGATATAAAGCGTCAAAAATTAAGCATTCTGGCCCCTTGTGGCCCCTCATTATGTAATATAAGACATAAAAATCATAATATATAGTTGTAGATGGTTGAGATAAACATCTTTGCTTCAGTAATGTATTACACAATAATAACAGATAAAGAGTAATCAATTGAAGACTTTTGGCCCTTTTGGCCCCTAATTTGAATGCATAGCCCTTTTTTCTTTATTTTACCTTAAAGTTCTTAAGAATTTGAACACCTTTTGTTCAACAACTATTCAGAGATTCATTATCGTTTTTGAGTTATTTGCAAAAGAAATATTTAGGGGCCAACTCCTTAATGGGGATGTTTAGCGAAAAATGAAAGGTTGTATATTGTTTAGAATATTATTTCGAACAACTTTTGTTCAATAATACTTATCAAAATATTTCTCACTTTCGAGATATAAAGCGTCTAGGATTTAGCATTCTGGCCCCTTGTGGCCCCTAATGATGTAACATTCAACCAAAAAATTATAATATATAGATATAGATGGTTGAGATAAACATTTTTGCTTCAGTAATGTATAACAAAAAACTCATTGCTAAACAGTTATTGAATGAATACTTTTGGCCCCTTTTTATCCTTAATGTGATGAGTCAGCACTTTTTTCTTGGTGTCATATTAAAGATCTTAGCATTCCACACAAATGTTGTTCAGTATGTCTTAACAAAATAATTATACTTTAAAAGATATGATACAAAATGTCTCGAAAATTCACTCATGATTCGTGTCCTAGATTTCGACCCCCTACCGAGCTTCCATATTGGACCTTTCTGAAAATTTTTAAAGCCAATGTGCAATTCAGCAATGTGTCGTCTATCATCGCTCAAAATTTCAGCTCTCTAGCTAATGTCGTTTTTGAGTTTACTCACGGACAAGGAGACCCTCTAAAAATCACTGAAAGGGCGATAACGTCCGACCGGAAGTGATTTTTTCAAAATTGAGCCGGGGGTACAAACTTCAGATAGAAACACATAATCTCTGAAAATTTGAACAAAATCGATCGAGCCATCTCCGAGAAATCTTCTGCACAAAAATTGTAAAGAAAAAAAGAATAATAAAAGTGAAGAAGAAACAATAGAATAATAGAAGGGTCTTCCGTTGGAGACGGAAGACCCTAACTAGTGCTAATTGTAACGGGGACCGTTACAGATGTTCCCCAAACGCTCCCCAACTCCCTTTTTGGTGCCATATTCCCTGTAAGCTTCATTAAATAAGACAAACTCTATGCATCTGAGATTTTAACAACATTTACAAAGAAGTGTACAAAAATCATTTAAACTTTAGCTTTGCACACGTGCACATGTGAATGCATTTGCGTCATGACCATATCATCTTGTCTACACAATCTATATTTCTAATACACTGAATATTAAAGTATTTAATCCAAAATTATTTCAAAAAATACGCTCATTCAAGTGTATGATTGATTTTACTCATTTCACGTGCACGCACGTGCATACATGAGCATGGTGACCATACCTTCTTGTAGAAGTCCATTACATCTATCTATGTTCTAAATTCCACCCCGTTTGGGTGAAAACTAAGAGAGTTATAGCTGTTTAAAGTTTCAGCCAATCAGATTGCAGCACATGTACACGCACGTGTATGCATGTGCATGGTGACCATACTTACTTGTAGAAGTATATTATATCTATCTATATTCCAAATCCCATCCTGTTTGGTAGAAAACCAAGGGAGTTATAGCTTCAGCCAGTTTAAGTTTCAGCCAATCAGATTGCAGCGCACGTGCATGCACGTGTTTTCATGATAATTGCTTTATTTTAAGTTGAAGGATATCCCAATGCATGGCTATTTTCCAAATTTCAAAGGATTTCGTCAAAAAATAAGAAAGAAATTGAGACTTTAGTTTCAGCCAATCAGAGCAAAGCGCACGTGCATGCGCGTGAGATCTTGCTATTTTGACCATGTCATATTGTCTATGCTTCTAATATATCCTTATATTATAAGTTTCAAAGCATTTCATAAAAAATTAAAAAGTTTCGCCTATATTAATTAAATCGGTCATTTCACATGTTGCACGTGCACGCTCTTGCAAGCACGTGCGCGCAAAATGACCTTCGTTCCACAAATCTACATAACATGTCTACTGACCCTAAAAACATTTCACCTTAGTCGGATGTATAGTTTACGAGATCATTCCCGGACAAAAAAGTACCCAGGAAGAAGAAGAAGAAGAAGAAGAAAAATAATAATAATAAGAAACAGAGTAAAAACAATATGTTCCCAAACTCCGTTTGGGGAACATAAATATAAGGAACTCCTACAGGAAGGTATGGTCATCATGCACGTACACGCACGTGCGTGCATATAGAACGAGTGAAATTAAAAATACACTTAACTGAGTGATTTTTAATACTTTTGGACTGAATGCTTTGATATATAGTATATTTTAATACATGTATATAGATAGTGTAGACAAGATGCTATGGTCATAACGCACATGCATTCACATGCGCACGGGTGCAATGCTAAAATTTGAATATAATTGGTGTCCTTCTGGGTAAATTTTGTTAAAGTCTAAATTACCAGAATTTGTCTTATTTAATGAAGCTTACAGGGAATATGGCACCAAAAGGGAGTTGGGGAGCGTTTGGGGAACATCTGTAACGGTTCCCGTTACAATTAGCACTAGTTATTAGGGTCTTCCGTCTTCAGCGGAAGACCCTTCTATTATTCTTCGGTTTCTTTTTCACTTTTATTAAGGTCTTCCGTCTTCAGCGGAAGACCTTCTTGTTATTCTTAGGTTTCTTTTTCACTTTTATTATTATTGTTTTTTTTTCTTACCGATTTTGTGCACGCGATTTCTAGAAAACGGCTCGATGGACTTCCATGGAACTTTCAGGACTTATGTAACATTACTTGACCCTTATGCGTTTTTTTCCGTTTTGATGACGTCACTTCCGGTCCGGAGTTATCGTCATTTAAATGGTTTTTTGATGGTCGTTTTGTCCGCACGATTTCTCCTAAACGGCTTTTGATAGACACATGATACTTTCAGGTATGGTAGACCTATGACTGTAGATTTGCGGAATGCATTTCATTTTTATCGGAAGTGCCGCACGTCGGCGCTCGCTATGTCCCAAAAAATGTTTTATCGCGAATTTTAAAATTTTTGACACCTTTTCCACGATATCTTTTTACCTGGAAAGATTTTGTTTAAACATATAGAACAAAAGAAGTGTAAAATTTCAAGATCTTTCGAATGATATCTCGGGAAAAGGGCTGGCCCCTAAATTAAAGGACCTAAAGGGGCCGAAAGTTTTTTCTTTATATCTCAAAAAGTATTGAGAATTTGTTATACATGAAAGAGGCAAAGTTGTTCAAAATTTTAAGCTTTATCTAATGGGGTCGTCAAAATACGTCCGGCGACGTCACTTCCGGTCAAACCGGAAGTAGTCCAAAATTGTATATTTTTGCTGTTCTTGACAGGTTTTTGGATATCATATGTCACTGGAAGCTTAGATCTTAATTTTCCATCCGTCGATGGTACTTCCGGTCAAACCGGAAGTTGCCAAAATGGCTTTATTTTTCAATAAATAACACAGGTTTGGAGGATTAAGCCATTTTTGGACTTCATTACTCTTTCTTTTTTAAATGAAAGTTACTTCCGGTCAAACAGGACGGAAGACCTACTCGTTGCTTTGCAACGAGCTCGGCTCTAGTTATTATTATTATTCTTTTTTCTCCTTACCGATTTTGTGCAGAAGATTTCTAGAAGATGGCTCGATCGATTTAGTTCAAATTTTCGGTATTGATGTGTTTCTATCTGAAGTTTGTACCGGCACTTCAATTTTGAAAAAATCACTTCCGGTCGGAAGTTATCGCCCTTTGATCAAAATTTAGATGACCTCCATGTCTGTGATGGAACTCAAAAACGGCTCAAGCTAGAAAGCTGAAATTTTGAGGGATGGTAGAGGACATGTTGCCATCTTGCACCTGGGTCAGGATATTTTCCGGAAGTGCCTAGTATGGAAGCTCGGTAGGGGTCAAAAATTAGGACACGAATCATGACTGATTTTTTGAGACATTTTGCATTGTATCTTTTAAAGTATAATGATTTTGTTAAAATATACTGAGCAAAATTTGTGCAGAACTACAAGATCTTTCATATGATATCAAGAAAAAAGTGCTGACTCATCACATTAAGGGCTGAAAGGGGCCAAAATTCTTTATCCAATAACTTTTTAGCAGTCAATATTTTGTAATACATTATTGAAGCAAAAATGTTTATCTCAACAATTTTCAACTATATATTATGATTTTATGTCGTATGGTACATAATCAGGGGCCACAAGGGGCCAGAATGCTAAATCTTTGATGCTTTATATCTCGAAAGGGAGAAATATTTTGATAAGCAATATTGAACAAAAGTTGTTCAAAATAATGTTGTGAATAATATGCAACCTTTCAAATTTTGCTAAACGTCCCCATTAAGGAGTTGAAGGGTTGGCCCCTAATTATATCTTTTGCTTATAGCTCAAATACGAATAAGAATTTCTGAACAATTGTTGAACAAAAAATGTTCAAAATCTGAAGTGCTTTAAGATGAGATCCCGAAAAAGGGGCTGGGCACTCGAATTAGGGGCCAAGAGGGGCCAAAAGTCTTCAATCGATAACTCTTTATCAGTTAATATTTTGTAATATAATACTGAAGCAAAAATGTTTATCTTAACAATCTACAGCTATATATTATAATTTTTATGACGTATGGTACATAATTAGGGGCCATAAGGGGCCAGAATGCCAAATTTTTGACGCTTTATATCTCGAGATTGAGAAAAATTTTGATAAGTAATATTGAACAAAAGATGTTCAAAATCATGTTCTGAACAATATGCAACCTTTCATTTTTCGCTAAACTTCCCCTTTAGGGAGTTGAAAGGTTGGCCCTTAAATATTTCTTTTGCGAATAACTCGAAAACGAAAAAGAATCTCTGAATAGTTGTTGAAAAAAAAGTGCTCAAAATCTTAAGAGCTTTAAGATGAAATCAAGAAAAAGGGGCTGGACACTCAAATTAGGGGCCAAGAGGGGCTAAAAGTCTTTTTTCGATAACTCTTTAACAGTCAATATTTTGCTATCCATTACTGAAGCAAATATGTTTATCTCAACAATCTACAACTGTATATTATGATTTTTATGTTGTATATTACATAATTAGGGGCTACAAGGGGCCAGAATGCTAAATATTTGACGCTTTATATCTCGAAAGTGAGAAATATTTTGATAAGTAATATTGAACAAAACATGTTCAAAATCATGTTCTGAACAATATGCAACCTTTTATTTTTCGATAAACGTCCCCATTAGGGAGTTGAAGGGTTGGCCCCTAAATATTTCTTTTGCAAATAACTCGAAAACGAAAAAGAATCTTTGAATAGTTGTTGAACAAAAAGTGCTCAAAATCCTAAGAGCTTTAAGATGAAATCCAGAAAAAGGGGCTGGACACTCAAATTAGGGGCCAAGAGGGGCTAAAAGTCTTTTTTCGATAACTCTTTAACAGTCAATATTTTGCTATACATTACTGAAGCAAATATGTTTATCTCAATAATCTACAACTGTATATTATGATTTTTATGTCGTATATTACATAATTAGGGGCTAAAAGGGGCCAGAATGCTAAATATATGACGCTTTATATCTCGAAAGTGAGAAATATTTTGATAAGTAATATTGAGCAAAAGATGTTCAAAATCATGTTCTGAACAATATGCAACCTTCCATTTTTCGCTAAACGTCCCCATTAGGGAGTTGAAGGGTTGGCCCCTAAATATTTCTCTTGCGAATAACTCGAAAACGAAAAAGAATCTTTGAATAGTTGTTGAACAAAAAGTGCTCAAAATCCAGAAAAAGGGGCTGGGCACTAAAATTAGGGGCCAAGAGGGGCCAAAAGTCTTCAATCGATAACTCTTTATCTTTTAATATTTTGTAATACATTACTGAAGCAAAGATGTTTATCTCAACAATCTACAACTATATATTATGATTTTCATGTCGTATGGTACATAATTAGGGGCCACAAGGGGCTGGAATGCTAAATCTTTGACACATCATATCTCGAAAGTGAGAAATATTTTGATAAGTAATATTGAACAAAAGATGTTCAAAATCATGTTCTGAACAATATGAAACCTTTCATTTTTCACTAAACGTCCCCACTAGGGAGTTGATGGGTTGGCTTCTAAATATTTCTTATGCAAATAACTCGAAAATAAAAAACAATCTCTGAACACTTGTTGAACAAAAAGTGTTAAAAAGCATGAGATCTTCAAGATGATTTTTAAAAAGGGCTGGTCCCTTACATCAAGGGCCAAGAGGGGCCAGAATTTGAATTTATGACAATTCAACGTTCAATATTTAAAAAATACCATTGCGGCAGCACAATCGGTTTTCTTAAGAAAAATATCATTGTAAAAAAATCTCAATCAAAATCTTATCTTATCTCATCAAGAATCGAACGGAAGACCAACTCGTTGTTCACAACGAGATCTCATCTAGTTTTTTTTCTTATTTGTTCTCCGGTACTTTTTTGTCCGCGAGTGTTCTCAGAAACTGTTAACCCAACTGACCTAAAACCTTTTTAGGGTTAATAGGTGTGTAGTGTAGGTGTGCGGAACGAAGGTCATTTTGCGCGCATACGCCTGCACGTGCGTGCGCGTGAAATGAGTGAATTGACTGATATAGTTAATAGAGCTATAACTTTTACATTTTTTGATAAAATGCTTTGAAACTCATTACATAAGCATTTATAAATAGTGTTAATAATATGACACTGTCAAATTAGCACGAACTCACGCGCATGCACGTGCACTTTGCTCTGATTGGCTGAAACAAAAATCTCAATATCTCTTTTGTTTTTCAACGAAATACTTTGAAATTTTTAACATTGTCATGAATTAGGATATACTACAATATAATATGGAAAAATTTTCATGAAATCACGTGCATGCATGTGGGCTGCAATCTGATTGGCTGAAACTTTAAATGGCTATATCTCATTTGTATTTTGACGAAAAGCTTTGAAATTTCAAACAAAGTCATGCATTAGGATATCCTGCAATATGATATCTAAAAAATTTTAAGAAATTATGCGCATGCACGTGTGCTGCAATCTGATTGGCTGAAACTTTAAATGGCTTTATCTCATTTGATTTTTGACGAAATGCTTTGAAATTTAAAGCATAGTCATGCATTAGGATATTCTACAAAATGATTTATTAAAAAATTCTTCAAATCACCTGGATGCCCGTGTACTGCAATCTGATTGGCTGAAACTTGAAATGGCTATAATTCCCTTGGTTTTCAACCAAACAGGTGGGGATTTAGAACATAGATAGATATAAGGGCCTCCTACAAGAAAGTATGGTCATCATGCACGTGCAAGCACGTGCGTGTATTTGGAAATAATGAAATAAAAATACACCTGAATGAGTGATTTTTAATACTTTTGGACTAAATGCTTTAATATAAAGTATATTTAAATATATAGAAAGTGTAGACAAGAATATATTATCATTTTGCACGTGCATTCACATGGACACGCGTGCAATGTTAAAATTTGAATATACTTGATATCCGTTTGGGAAAACGTTTGTAACGTCAAAAATGCACAGATGTTGTCTTATTTAATAAGGTTTACAGGGAATATGGCACCAAAAGGGAGTTGGGGAGCGTTTGGGGAACATCTGTAACGGTTCCCGTTACAATTAGCACTAGTATCATTTGGTCTTATAAGGTGACCCATTTGATTATCTCGACACAAAGATTGAAAATGTGTGGAGAGACAGGGTCTCATTGACGACACTCTCTACCTTTGCAAAAGAATCTGGGAAAAATACTATTCTGCAAAACACATAATGTGGCATTTTTATATAAAAGTTAAATCCATCTAATAATCACAGCTAAATTTAAGATATTCTTAAGTCTTGTTCAATACATTTTCATATTTTTCAATGCAAGTGATGCTTCTTCCTTGGTTATCAGACCCTCTTATTTGGAAGCTGACTCAAGTTAATGATGTCCTTAATTTTTAATTAATCTAAATTAATATCTAGTAAAGTGTTATTACAGGAGGAGTATAATTTTTTTTTTAATTAAAATTTTCAATTTCTTTAAGACATTCTTGTTGCGAGTTTATTTTTAAACCGTTTCCATAAATAGATATTGTTACTGTTTTATTAATGTATTTTCTCTAGATCTTTTCTAGACTCAAGAAATAGTTTTTAAGTTTCTCACCATATATATTCGATGTCTTCTATCTATTCTCACTTTTTGAAAATATCAATTCCACCTATTACCACTTGCAAATAACAAAAGATGTTTAGATTTACCTGTATTTTGTATATTTTAAGACAGAAAAAATTGAATACATCTATGAGAAAATATGTGTTTAGGATTTTTTAAGTAATGAAAAGATCTTATACAAAAAAAAACTTAATACCTAAATTTAAGAACATAGTTAATTATTTGTTTACACAGAATTCCACCTATTCCCACATAAAATTTTACTATTTTCTACATGATTTTAAAAAGTGGGAATAGGTAGAATTACTTAATAACCTATACTAGTATGTTCTACCCATTTAGCTTTTGGTTTTACAAACAGACCATTAAAATGTTTTCTAACTTCTTCAAATTCAGATTTTGCAGTATAAAGTTTTTCATCAGTTTCGTTAGAATCACTGAAATATCTGATGATTTCTAATTCTTGTATTTCTTCTTCTAAAAGAACGTTGTTTTAGAACGATACAATATATTTTTCTCAATGTCCCCCTAAAAAGTTTGCACTTGTGTGGTGTAACTGCATACTGAAGTTTAATCTTATTTATTGTGTCTTTCACTAAACTTACATAGCTTTTATCTTTTAAGAGAGAGCTATTAAACTTCCAGAGCCCTTAACCCATCTTAAACTCGGAAAATAAAATACGATGTTCAATAATTGACTGATCAGTTCTGTACCCAGACTTTATATCAACCTTTTATCTTTGCATGTTGTCAGATAACCATTATTAGTCCCCTACCAGTGAAATTGGAGGGGACTACAGGTTTCCTCTGCGTCTGTCTGTCACTGTCTGTCTGTCAATCTGTCAGTCTATCCTACATGGTTTTCCGCACTTTTTTCGAAACGCTTGCAGATATTGATCTGATATTTAGTATGTGGGTGTATCTTGAAGAGTGTCAGATCAAGTTAAAATGTCGTTTTGCTTCATTGATTTTTGACAGAGTTTATGACATTTTTAATTTTCATAATGGTTAACGATCGGGTTTGTGTTGCGCTGAATTCTAATGGGCAACATTGTAAATACATGTCTATGAAGCGAGAAAAAGACGTTAAAAAAGCAGTTGAATTTTCGGCTTTGTGTGGATTATTTTATTAGGTAAAAGACATTCGCAACCTCAAAATTAAGCTTAAGCAGTTTTACCTTGGTCATAACTTTTGCATATTATAGAATAACTTCCTAAAGAAAAAGGGGAACCTGTTTGGTAAATATGAAGCGAGGAAAAGACGTTGAAAAAAAGAATTACGTCTTTCTGTGTATTATTTTATTAGGTAAAAGGCATTCACAATCTCAAAGTGAAGCAGTTTTACCATGGACATTACTCTTGCATATTATAAAATGACAACAACTATAGTTACTATACATGCGGGTCACTGTATATATGAATATACATGTACAGTGTATAATATATTATGGGACAAATTAGTGAGTTTGCATGCATATTGCTGGCATAATTATATTGGCGTATCACTAAATTTATAAATGCTCATACCGTAAAAACCTATTGTTTGTGGGTCACTATATATATGCATATACTGAAATATTGGATATATATATTGCACTAGATTTTAACTAAATAAATTGTTGGTCACTGAATATATGTATACATGTATAATAAATTGTTTTATTAATATACTTCATGTGATTAAAGTGATTGCGGGCCACTGTATAATTATGCATATCAAGAATTGAAAGGGGGTTAATGTAATGATTGTACCAGTTTGTGGGTCCCTGTATATATGGATGTGGGATAATTACAATATTGCACGTGATTTTCACTGATTGTTGGTCACTGTATACATGCATTTTATGAAGTTTGAAATAATATATTGCACGTGATTAAAACTAATTGTGAGTTACTGTTTATAAATATAAAATGAATTGTGGGATAAATTATCTCACCTGATTATAACTGATTGTGGGTCAATGTTTATATAAAGAATTGTTCGATAAATAAGTAAGTAAATCGTTTATGATAGCGGTATATGTTATTATACAATTCAATTATATCAGAAACATTTACGGTAATACAAATATTCAAACACTTGGCCCTATATGTCACTTTTAACAAAAAAATAAAGAAAAGATATATACCGCTGCACAAAAATTTTATGTGTAGCGGTTTTCTGTACAACAAAGATTGCATTTGCATGCATGATTAATATAAATATTTTTAAGTGTGCCAAGGAAAATGCGTTTAAAGGAAAATAAAAGTATTAAGATCCGACATAGAAAAAACTGGGTTGCAATTAACATATGAAAAATGCTATTAAATAAATCTGATCTGTATTTCAAGTACATGTATTCTGTACAATTCAATAAAAAGCGGCACTTGTTCTCTACTTCATCTTTAGAAAAAAAATATATTAATATACTGCACGTGCTTATACCTGATTGTGGGTCACTATAAATATGTATAAAATTATATAATGAATGGGGGGGTTAATGTAGTGATTATTCCAGTTAATGGGTCATGTATACAAGTTTATAACGGATTGTGCGATAAATATATTGCACTTGAATAAAACTGATTGTGGGTCACTGTATATACATTGTATATACATTGTACATAATAAATTGTGGGATTAATAAATTGCAAGTGGCTAAAACTATGGGTCACTGTATATATGTATATGATGAATTGTGGGATAAATATACCGCACGTGATTAAACATGATTGTGGGATACTCTATGTTTAAAATATGTAGTGATCATCGCTGTTTGTGGGTCACTATGTATATTTAACATCGTGGGGCAGTTGATTATATAAATTATATTGCCAAAGAGCATAATCCCTAGAATATCTTGTTAAGATTTTTTTAAATAAGGTATCGCAGTGAATCATTATGATCCGATAATACTCATAAAGTAATATTAAAAATGTGCAATAAATATATTGCACGTGATTAAATCTGATTGTGAGTTACTGTTTATAAATATAAAATGAATTGTGGGATAAATTATCGCACGTGATAATAACTGAATGTGGGTCACTGTTTATATGTTATAAAGAATTGTTGGATAAATAAGTAAGTAAATCGTTTATTATATAGCAGCATGTGTTATTATACAATACAATCATATTAGAAACATATAATACAAATACATGTATTCAAACACTCGGTCCATTGGACCTATATATGACTTTTTAAAAAAATAAAGGAAATATGTATATAAATATATACCTCTGCACGATAATATTACGCCTATCGGTTTTCTGTACAACAAAGCATGCAATATTAATATAGATATTTTGAGGGTTTAAGAGGAAAATAAAAGTATTTAGATCTGACATTAAAAAAAAGTTCCGCCGAATTATGGCTGAAATACTGCCGCCTCGGCGTTAAACAATATCAATAAATCAACCAATCATAAAAAAAAGGTGGGCTGCCATAAATGTTAGTAAATAAATTAATGTGATTCATTTTTCGAGTATTTTGTATAATTTAATGAAAAGTAGCACTCGTTCGCTACTTCATCTTTAGAAAAAATACATAAATATGTCACTGATTGTGGGTCACTGTATATATGTATGTATAGGAAGAATTTGGTGGAGGTGTTAATGTAGTGATTATACCAGTTTTGGGGTCACTGTATGTATTATTTAACGGTTTGTGCAATAAACACATTACACTTGATTAAAACTTACTGTGGGTCACTGTATATACATTGTATGTTAATTATGAATTGTTTGATTAATATATTGGAGGTGGTTTTAGCTGTGGGTCACTATATATATATATGTAAATAATGAATTGTGGGATAAATATACCGCACGTGATTATATAATTATGATTGTGGGACACTCTATGTATAATGAATGTAGTGATCATCGCTGTTTGTGGGTCACTACATGTATAAATATATATCATCGTGGGACAGTTGATTGTATAAATTATAATGCCAAAGAGGATATCCCTAGAACATCTTGTTAAGATTCTTTTAAATAAGGTATCGCAGTGAATCATTATTTAATATGATACGAAAGTAATTGGAAAGTAATATTGAAAATTCAGCGAAACTGTTCTTAATGGTTTATTTTACATTGTATATAAGTAAATATAAATACATTAATATATTTATAAATATTTTATCAAACATTAATTCTAATATCTTTTCATTGTGAATTACAGCAAATAATAAAATTATATAGCATAAGATAATGTTGCGGGTCACAAAATGAGCATTGTGCGATGTATATAGTTTATCCCACAATGTTCTATATATATGATTGTTTTGACCCACAATTATTTACAATATTTTTAATATTAACTCAAAAATAATATTATATATTATATAAGGACCATATATAATGCCTAAATAATGAATATGGCATAGCTATGTAATTTAGAAATGCGAGATCCCACAAACCAGCTTAGAAGCTCGGTGCCCACAAACAACCTCATATACCTATATATATATATATATATATATATATATATATATATATATATATATATATATATATATATATATATATATATATATATATATATATATATATATATACACGTCATTTTAAAATTTATACAACAGATCCTGTTTAAATAGAGAAAGAAAAATTGTTTATGCATTACGCATGCGGTCTTTGATTTAGACTATGCCCAACACGTGTGTACTTCATTCATGTTCGAGTATGTATGAATGTAATAAATGCTTTAACTCCACAGAAACGCACGACGATTTCAAACTCTCATATCAATCAATACTCCTAGCGGCCGGTAATAACCCGACTGTTTGTCAGACTCTTAAGATAGAAACAAACCAGAAGGTCAAGGCATTTCGTTTGTGTAATGAAATATCACGAGAAAGCTAACCGGAAATCATTTTTAAGTACAATACAAAACTCTTGATAAAGGAAGTAAATAATCGATATATTTATAAACGAGTCAAGCTTAATGTGAAAACCATGCGTGTTTATGTTTGAATTTGTTCAATTAAAAACTTATCGTTGGATACCAGATAATATTTTCTCGAGAATCTCGGATCAAAACATGCATATCAAACACAGTTTTACAAGAAAATGGAATGTAGATATGGAAAATAGTGTGCATATTATGATTGTTATCTGGTCTCTCAACTAAAACATACGATATTTATCAAGAAAACAATAGATTCTAATTTTAACGTTATGATGATTTTAAAATCAATGGGTTAAAAAGCAACGTAGAGAATTTATTCATAACAAAGAAGGATAATAAACATTTTTACCACTTACCTCAATAACACGAGGTTCATGTATCGCCTGCATGTGTTTTGAAATAATGTTGCCGATGTGACGTGAGACAATATTGGATTTTGGGGTGGATCAAAATATCGTCGCTGTAATATCAAATTGTTGTATGACAAAAATACCAACTTTTCAGGAGAGACAAAAAACATCTTTATTCCTAAAGCAGAACATGAGGAACGACATGCACAAGGGAAAACAATTTACATAGCCAGTGGCGGATTTAAGGGGGGGGGGCGCACCCGGCGCCCCCCCCCTAAAATTGTCAAAGTTAACGTAAATCACAGTTTCGTCTAGAAAATGTAAATATGTGTATTTGGTAGACCTCATTTTTACCCTACAAAATCTCTAGAACCCAGGAGCTTCCGGGGGCTTCGCCCCCTTGGCCGCCATCAGGGCTTTGCCCTGGACCGACTGGGGGCCTAAAGGCGGCCCCCAGACCTCTTGCCTACTTTTGGCGCCCCCTCTAACTTCAATTCCTGGATCCGCGCCTGATAGCCTGAGTTTTTCATGATATTTTGAGCAACATTTGATGATAGTGGGCTTGACAAGAGGCCAGACGGACATACGACATGTTGTTTCTGAGTTTTGGTAATAAATAGCGACTTGTGACGTTTTGATTTTGTCAAATGTAAACATTTTATCAGTGTATTGCAATGAACAGACGTTTAAAAAAAAAAACAGAGTAGAACTGCAATGCTATGCGTTGTATCAGGGGATCAGTTAACCGGATATAAACAATTAATAAACTTGCAAGAATTTTTATTTTTGTTTCAATAAGTAAATTCACTGAAAGTAAATAAAACATGTAAACTGCAACTTGTCAGTACTTCTGCAAAGAACGAAAACTACATGTAGCAATAACATAAACAATGAAACTATAACTTGCATAAACATTAATTAGGAAAATAATTAGGTTTGTTTGTTTTTTGTTTTGTTGTTATTGCTTTTTTGTTTTTATATTTTTGTTAATGCTTTTTGTTTTTGTTTTCTCTTTTTGTTGTTATTGCGTTTGCTAAATTACTTTCATCAAGTCATCAACATCATATACGTTTTTTCAAAATGTCGTATGTCTAGTGTTTTCCTTTCTGTCCTGGATGTTTTTTCTGTACAAATTGTCGTATCTCTAGTAAAGCATTGAAACAAATCCCTGCAATGTATTGTAAGAGTACGAATCTGATATAAGAACGCTCTGAAATGTATTATATGAACATACTCATAAATTGATTGCAGTTTAATTGTTACAAACTGCGAAAACAGAATTCAGTTTGTCATGAAGTAACCTTACATCAACTTTTCATCGATTTCTCTGTTTATTAAACAAAAATACTTTGTTTTGTCTGTTGAACACATTTTTTAATAAAAATATATAGCAAAGGATTTAACTAAAATTATAATTTTTACCTTGATATCAGATGGCCAGTGACATCCTTGTCAGTGCCCAGAGACATACGACCTTTTGTCAGAAAAAAAAATTCATCCAATTGACATTCGCGCTTTTATCACAAGTCTGTATCTCACTTTCTAATTGGCCTAGAGACATGACGTTTTCACAGAACATGTATTCGATATTGCGGATTCCAAATTAGCAATAAAAATTTCGCACCAAAAATCGACTTACTACATTTTGATATAACAGCGACGACATAATGTGTAGAATACAAACATGGTTGTATAAAAAATTTTAAACGAAATGATTTACATTTTTATAAATTATTCATAAAATATTTTTACAAATTTCACTAATTCATTATTTTTTTATTCAATTAACAAAGGAACTGACTTGACAGATGTGTTTTTTTTTTTCTAAATATGTAGGTGTTAACGATTTCTCCTGTCTAGTATGCACAAACGGAATCCACATATCAGAATTGTAAAAATATTATATATCATCCCAAGACTAATCCTTGACAATCCGAATTTGAAGTTTTAAGTCACTTTTCCATAGTAATGCAATCATCTCTCAGCTGCAAATGTCTCTGTGTAATAAACCATCAATTTGTGCATGTCACATGTAGCATTTTTTTTTCCATTTATATGGAATAAAGACCTTATTTACACGTCATAAAATACAAACACTGTGTAGAATAATTTGAAAATCAATATTTTAGGAGTTATCATTCGTACATTCAATATATTTCATTCTTTTGAGAAAAAACGTTCGTAAATGTTTGCAGCTGTCTCATAATTTTTTTATTGTTTATTTCATTTTTAAATTAGCTTTTTAAAGTACAAACCGCGTGTATAATTTGTGGCTGACTCATGTCTAAGACTTATTAAGCTATCTGAGTCATATTTTTGGAAATTTTAAGATTGATGATCTGAGATGTTCAAAAGATTAAGTCGTCAACCTATAAATCTCTACCACCGACTCGTCTACCGGGATGGAGTGGGTGGGTGGAGTTGGGGTGTTAAACTAAAAATGTTAACAGTGGTTCTTTTATCAATGTAATTCGAGATTCCTAGTTATCAGCTAACACAATCTAGTTAAGGTATGTCACTCATGACGCGAGTTATACTAAGATAATTTAAAAAGCATATTTTATTCCTTTTACTTTTCATATCAAGAACTATTTTATTTAACTCCTTATATACCATAGCTCACATCGCAAAGAAACGGGGGTAAAGTGTCTATCTGACTGACAAATTATTTTCAACCGCCTTCTTTGCAATTAGTGAAACCTTTCAGATAATCACACAAATCCAATATTGTTTCATCAAATTTCGACATAAAGATATCAAATATGTTCAGATAAGTGTTTTTAGCCCTTTACACACTAATTATATTTTGTTTTTAGAAATTTGATTTTTCCAAGAGAACAATGTCGTTAAGAACAATGTTGAGAGTTACACGGTAATGAATTTGAAAACTAAAATGCAACTTGATACACTTTCAAAAGGTGCTAAGAAAAAAATGTTTTTGAGCGCAAAAAGGCGCTACAGTCAGTATAGGAATGCTTTCTGAGATCTTTATTTGAATTTTTTCAAGTAATATTTGAATTACAATTTTTCAGAGTGACTTGTGATGAAAAATCTTGATGTTTTGAAGAATGTAAAAATATTTTCAATGTAAGTATTACATTAATACAATGTCGTAAAAATTGTAACCAAATAAAAAAGTTCTATTAAGCCTGTTTGTCGACCTTCTAAAAGGGTTAACGCTGTGACGTCATTCTAAATTGTTTACCTAATGACGTCTTATTTACACTCGCAAAAATGCCCCTCAATAGAGAAGAAGAAGAAATGTTTTTGGAAGCCAAATGTAAAAAGCAATGTTGCAGGATGAACAAAGTGCATGATTATTGATTTTTTTTTCTTGAGGTAGGATTCTTCTCTGGTTTCTGACAAGATGAAACATGCAAAGTATATTTGCTTACATGTACATGTCTTATATATTTTGGTGTAAGGGATTTAAAAGACCATATTTTTCTCTCCTCATCACAATTGTACAACTCTAAATAGAAACGGTAAACTGTGTTGAAATCTAGCAGGGACTTTATTTTTGGCAGAATGATATGGCGTATTGAAACATCTTCTTTTCTGCCTCTCAAAATTAAAATAGAACAATGAATTTAGTTATAATTTTTACACAATCGAAGATTTTAAGAAAGTTTCAAATGTAAGTTAAATTAATGATAAGGCACTAAACTTTCAAAATATATCAAATAAATATGATTTTTAAACAAACTAGAACTATGTTAACTTTTAAATGCTTCCCATCAAAGTGCGGATTTGAGCTAAAAATTCATAAAAAGTATTTCTTTCTCCCTAATTAAACGATCAAAAGCTTTTGTTTTTGTATCATTTTGTACATTTATAAGACTACATTATTATATGCTAGAAAAAAAGTTAAATAAAGGAAGCATAAAAAATAACTAATATATATTAAAAAATTAAGAAAAACAGAGAACATTCGGATTAACCAATATCCATTTTAGTTAAATTATTTATGTAAATTTGGTAATATCATATTATAGACCCGATATAGTAGTATCTTTTTAGGCAAAAAAAGCAGTCTTTAAACTTTTGAAATAGAAGTAGGCATCACAAGATTGGAAACAACATTTTTTTAATTCTGTATGTCAAGGAAAAAGATAATGACCTTGACCTAACCCTGTCTCTAATATAAAACGATCAAACTGAATCTCACTGATACTATCACTTACTGATATTGTCTTCTTGCTTCTGTGAAAAGCTCATTAACTAATACAAGAAAAATTAGAAGAATCCTATCTTAATTTGAATTTCCTCTATTCTTATGGTAAAAACATAGATATCTCATAAAATAAACATCTGATTTTTCCGGGGGGAGACAAAATTTCCAAATCTTCCGTGTTTTAAATTCTTCAAATTGAATATTTTTGGCATTAAATTTCATCATCTTTCATAGTATAATTGCTTACAATGACAAGAAATGGAGATAACAATGTCAGTGCAAAAAATTTTCACAGCAGTAGGCTTCGTAGGAATCGACATGCGGCCGTATATTTAGCTTGTAGAAATTAGTGGTTGGCCTTATATCAGCTAGATAAATGACCATCAATGTTTATTACTTAGTTCAGAACATTGTAATTAGTTGCTAAAATACCCAATTGCCATCTTCTAATGCTACAGTGCTCATTAAAAGATAATGTAGGTGACATTTTAGCTAAAAAATAGATCACACTACAGGGTGCTGCTAAATAATACACCTGACTTAATTTGTTGTATTTTTTGAGAGGTTAATTTTATATTCTATTTACAAATAAATTAAATGACATAGAAGTTACAGAAAACCTATGTTTTAAATAATTTACTGGTTGATGTAAAAATCTGTGTACCAGGAAGATATCAAGACCTAAAGTCCAGGAATTGAAAAAAAATATTCAGCTTATCATGGAAGGATGTGTTGGGATTTAATTTTAAATTTAGGAGCATATATGATATGCTGCCGTTTAATCTTTCAAACTTTCCATACTTCTGAATGAAAACCTCAAAATCCATAGAAGTCTTCCCAATACCTATCAATTTATGAATGAAAGTATATAAATCACCAGAATTGCTGTACTGCAACACTTAATAGTCATATTGCTCTGCTCCTATTTTGTATTGTTTTATGAACTTTGATATTGAATACTGTTCCTTATCTCCATATCCTTCCAATCCACAATCTTGACCCCCTTTTTTCCTTTAACCTTAGTTCAAAAATCCAATCCAACCGAATTTTATTTATCTATGTAGTGACTAGAATATTTGTACAGGAAAGCACGGTACTGTATAGTAATAGTCATATAGAAACTCTTGAACATTGTGCATTGGATTTACATTTCAATTCTTTCCTAAGAATGTGCACCTAATGTTTATAAAGTCTAAGTTATTACAAAATGTTGAAGTTATTGCATAACAAGACTCATATCAGTAATCTCAGTAACTGGCTTTTACCCTGGAGAATAATGATCCAAAAAATTTATAGAAATCTCCTATTCATTTCTTCATTTATGTACTTATGATGTGAAGTTTGTAGGTTACAAATTATTGTCAAAGTAGTCATCTCAATAATCTCATGCTTTGACCTTGACAAAGTGTCCTAAACAACAATGTATTCCTCCAACCATTCTGTATGTAGTAAGTATGAATTATATTGAATGACATAAAATATTCAAGATATTATTAACCCCTTTCCCCGCAGTCACGCATTTTAACACATATACCATCCATTCCCTATTTCTAACGAAAAATCACGCATATATCATTTCACCACAATCACGCCCAAGTCCATTTAAAAGTCCATTTAATTTTAAATTTACTGCCAATTTCCTTCTATTTTAGACTTGCAAAAATTTCATAAAATAAGAAAAGTTATTTTGTATTAAAATATAACGTCAGAATATAATTTACGCTTAACTTGAGAGAAACGTGTAGCACGCTAAAATGTGCTTGCGGGGAAATGGTTAATTTCTACTTTTATGACGTGGACATTAAGTGTATGTCGCATAACAGTTCAGTAAGTTGCAAAGAGTTAAATCACAGATTATGGGACATTTGATTCTTGATTGAGGATCCCATTGAGACCTATTTTTAATTCAAAATTGGGCATGATTCATACACAAACAAAATGTATTTACAATTCCAGGAAAGTTATAATTACTTCAAAGCTAACTTCTGAATATCTGTGTTATTTCTAGGGAATTGTAGAAATAAATGAAAAATAAAGGATTCAATGTATAAAAGGCATTTATAACAACTGTCTTCAATTTGAACTTGACAAATTAAATGTATATTTAGATACTTTGAAGTCTGTGAAAATTAGTTTCTTAAGATCTCATACTATCAGAAAATCACATTTTCAATCCTTTAATTTGATTAGATCTCACTTCGTTAAATGACGACAATTTATCTATAGTCTATGTATGACAGAATATGAAGGGGAAAGGATCTAGAAGGTGCACATTCCTGGGTCCTTTTTTTCTCATACTGTCAACCACAATTCATGATCATAAGGATTGACTTAGTTGGGAATCATATTTATTCATTTGCTTTTTGAATACTCCTTCAATCCATCTCCTGTCTTATTTTCTTATATCCATGTTCTAAGAGAGGACATATTCTGTTAGTCTCTGTATAATTTAATGAGCTCCCCTTTGAGATTCCTTGAAAGGAAAAAAAATATGTCTTAGTTGAAAATATGCCATATGCAATATAACCTTAATAGAATTCTAAATATAGACAAAAAAAGGTTATAAATACAAGGTGAAACATCAGATTTTGACTTTTCAATACTATAGGTAACACTTCCAGTAAAGAAAAGAGTAAAAGTAGTAGTAAAATTCGGTTTGGAAAGAAAGTTTTTACAGAGAAAGATGTAGACAGAGGTGTACCAGTTAAAATAAAAAAGGATGACACTATTGAGATCATTTCTCAAGAAGAATATAACCAATTATGCCCAGAAAAGGAGGATTCTAATGGTGTCAGAGATGACATAGAAAGACCCTTGATTGCAGAAGACGCGAATGAAGAATACAATCATTTAATAGCAAAAGAGAGTAGGAATTACTTGGATTACCCTGAAGGACCTTTGACTAGAGAAGAAGTAAAGTTTATAGATGATAAGAGAAATTAGTTGTCAGAAAAAAAAATTGTTAACGACACATGATTTTTAGACCACAGAACCATTTTAGAAGATACAAGGACTAATGGAGGAAGTCCAAACGAAAGTCTTGGAAGACATTAAAGCTCATTATGAGGGTAACTTTTCAGTGTTTGCGTATTACAAAATTATGTATTCTGATAAAAAAAATTGTCACTTTCATTTGCTGTTACTTAGACCTTTTAAACTGACTTTTGGTCAAGACTGTGATATACACTCTGATTATCCTTTGTGCCAGATGTGAAGTCTCCATGTTGTTTACTTAAAAAAATTAGGCCAGGGTTTTTGTGTTCAGACAAACAAAGAGAAAAAACAATATATAGACAGATCTGAGATCTTGGGAGCATACAAATTAAGTGATGTAAGGAAACATAACACTTGAATTCATTACTAGGTTATTAAAAGAAAGAGCCAAAACTCATAGAAATGATATTGAAAGAACCTCATATGAATAAAGTGTCATGCTCCAAGGTATATTTTATAAACAGAGGAAGGTCAACAGCAGTCCCCATGCACTCATAAAATCTTGGTTAGTAGAAACACCAGGAAATTCTAATTCCATGCAATCAGATCATCTTACATCAGCTATTAGGTTACAACTTTTAGGCATAGTCATGAAGGTCATAAAGACGTATTTACTGTTCATCCTAAGGGTCTGATAGATTCTGATAGATAAAACAAACAGCATGTAGATTAATGACTGTCGTAATGAAAATTCACAATTTGATCTGTAATCATTCACCTCTCCTCTGAGAAACACATATTCATCTTTGCCCAACTGCTATCCAACTTAATTTCCTCTGCAACTGACCAACATTCTTAAATTTGTATTAACAAATCAATAATGATATGTTAGACATCATACATGTATATAGTGACACCTACATATTGCAGAGTAGTTCTTAGTAAACACTCTGTTACACTGATATCGTACTTTTCCAAACAATCCGAAATATTATTGATTGTGATCAAATTGATGAACTTGATTTATTTTTGTGTGATAATCCCAATCATGGACTAGGTATTAACATCAATTCTCTGTAAGGATAAAAAATGCTTGGCCACGCACTATCATGGAATTTTATTTTGTCAATATAATATTAAAGAGTGTCCTATATAAAGACAATAGGTAGGTAAATTTTGGATAATGCCTCCTTGGTTTCCATAGCAACGGCTCTGAAATATTTTGCCATGGCAAAAATGGCCTAATTGTCATCACCATGCAAAATAATTCTATGCTTCCTACATGTATGAAAGTTGAAAACATAACATGGGTCTCAATTTATAGCTAAATAATCAAAGTTTCTTGAAATGTAAATTTTATTCAATTTTACTCAAGGTTTTTAATATAATGCAGATCAATTTGCATGACTTTGTCAAAAAATGAATACAAAGGTACATATTTCTTCAAGCGCATATAAATTTTTGCAGGCGATTAAAACTTAGATAAAAGATCTTTTCAGTAAGATAAAACTTAGATCTAAAAGATACAAAAAGATTTGAGGTGGGTAAATCAGTTAAATGTTGTTTTCCAATCGTCTGAAATCATTGCTTTCCCTGAAAATTGACCTAGAGTTATTTCCCTTTGCTGACTCTTTTGCACTGAAGACAAAAAATAGTTGACTCTCCTGTATTGAAGTCTAAAGAAGTTTATAACAACATGTGGCAAAAGAAGACACCAGGAAAATAAACAATGAGAAAATGATGTATTTTCAACTGTTTAAAATGGAATTCAGTTGTGAGTGACAAAGTAAGTCATCAATCAATGAATGAAAATGAAAGAGACACCTTGCGAAATATTGAAACGAAATTTATGAAGTCTGACTTGAGGGATTCCATCTATTTTGAAAACCCATGAATGATGATGCAAATGGAAGAAAACATTAACAAGCAGTGGATACGGCCACCCGGAAATCAATGGGAACGGTTCTACCCTAGACATAGGTAAAAAAAAAATATTAGAAATTTGTGTTTACTTCCGAAAGCAACTTACTCTTGGCAATCATATACCTATCAATAGGAGGAGAATGTAAAAGATGTAACATAAGTTTGTGTTTATGAAATGAAAAATATATGTGTTTTCGGGTACAGACAACAATGTTGTTTATTTTAATTTTTTTTGGGGGGGGGGGGGACTAAGGATAAGTATTGAATGTGAGTATAAATTAGAGACAGACGTAAACACATATTAAGCATTATTCAGTTTGACAGTGGAAAAAAAACATGATTTTTAATTAACTGAAGCTATATATACACACTTTAATAAAATATAAAAATGACATGCCCTTGTATATGTTTATATGTATTCATGCAAATTTCTTTCATTTCAATAATTGATTATTTTAAATATTTTTCAGTTGTACCAATACAGTTTGAACTATGTAAAAAAAAGATGAAAAGATTCATTTTCAGTAAAAAGCAGGTGAATTTTTGTGATGGTATATTCACTAAATTGTTACACTTAAAATATTTTTGAGGTAATTTTTTTTCAAGGTGTTAATACTAACAATTGATTTAGAATTAAATACATGATAGTGAAAAATATATCAATTTTGTTTTCACATGAAAAATGTGGTAGATAAATATATATAATGATTTTAAATTTTGGTATACATGTATGTTTTTTTTATTCCAGGGAAAAAGCTGAAGATGATGATTTCAAGTGTCACTTTTTAAACCCACTTTCTTGATGTGACAGCCATAACACCATAAACAGCAAAACTGGTTTAGTACGAACACGGATATTGCGAATTTACGGATATAGCGAAGTCATCTTGGAAACCCAGCTATATAAATTTAACACATTCCTCACACGGATATAAAGAATTAGGGATATTGCAAAGTAATTTCCAAAGTCCTAATGACTTAGTTATAACTGAGTTTTTCTGTAACAGTAAACATCTGAGATGTAAAAAGAAATCAAAGAAACATTAAGTCTAGCTCTTTCAACAAAATTGTTATATAACATTTTTTTTTTCTTTTCTTATATATTTTGGTATATAAATACACATTTAAGATTATGTTCAGAATGAAGATTTTATTGATTAATAATTTAAAAAAAAAAGAAGACTGTTTTAATATAAAATTTGTTATATGTACATGTACTGTAGATCACATAATTTTTGCAATACCTATTTCACAACATTGTCATTTAATCTTATTTTAAATAGACACATTTTTCACAAACTGGTGTCAATACTCTTTTGAATCTCAAGAAATACTATTTTATGTGAAAATTAATTTTCTGACAGCACAATGTCTTCATGGGAAAATAATGTTCTCGTGAATAAAACTGATTAACAGAATACACATGAATATGTGTATGTTTATGGATTGTTAGCGATACATGAATGATTTTTGGGAGTTGATTATATCAACGAGTCTATGTCAGTGGGCCAGGACAGGAAGTGCAACTGACAAACAGCCGCCAAGGAAAAATGAGCATTGCAAAATAGTTCTCCATTAAACTTACTATAAAGAAATTATAATTCTTCACTATATACTGGTAGTCCACAATCACTCTGTATTCAACTTTAGTCTGTCATTTTAATCTCCTCTTAAGCATCTTTCACCTAAAAATCATACCGATTCCGATATATATTCATACACTGTGCATGTATTCTAATTTTAAGACAGAAAATTTCCTACTAACAAAGCATCTGCAATATGAAGAGAAAACATAATGGTATTCTGGTGGTTATTTAACAAAACAAAAAACGTTTTGCTACAATATTTAGACTATAAAACAATGGGCTTAGTAATCAGATGTACTTTAAAATTTAAAGTCAAATTGGAATACAGTAGGCTAGCTGTTTTGTTTACAATACATGTATATGTGTACAACTGACTCAGGCTGATTGATAATTACTCAATGGGTATTATGTGCTTGCAAATCTCTGATATGTGTAAAGCTTTAGATAAGATCTCCCCACTGCTGCAGAAGTGACCTACGTACTGCATGGGTTAATGTTACTCCTCGCCTTTAACTTTTGTGTCCAGTATGATAGTAAATGAAAGCATACACAGGATGGTTATTATATGCGTAATATATGAAGCTTGCTAATTTCTTTCGTTTATGGAAAGTTGTAAAGTCATACAGTATAGTGAAACTCAAAGTCAATAACTGTTTTACTAAGTAAGATAAAGAGTGGAAACAGATTATTGCAAATTGTTGGCACATTGAGTATTTTAAGGACGTGGATGGATGTTAAGGTATCCAATTTCTCTCTAACACAAATCTGTGTAATACAAGTGCATATATTCATATTTTGGGGAAAAAGGCCAATTACACACGTAAATTATGCATTGTGGTTTAATAATATCTCGCTGCAATTTTAATTAGATTTCACAGAAAACGTCTCAAAAATATAAAATGTTAAACTTAAAAATGAATTATACCAGGCAAAAAGGCATAATTAATATCTCATAATCGAACGAGTTCTATTAAGTATGAAATATACCAATCTGTAACATCACAAACTACATGAACTATACTTATATTCACCTTTTTGAACATCACTGAACTTATTTTATTGTATGTACATGAAATTTGGGGGGTTTAGCCATTTACCAGAAATATACATATATGACAAAAAATATTAAAAAGCAACCTAGCTATTAAACTTTTTTTTCAGAATTTACTCCTGCTCAATCTGTGAAATAAAGTCGACTGATTTTTTTAATCAACTAATTTTGCTAAAGTAAATGTAATTTCTGATTCTGATAGATTAACCCTACATTTAGACATTCTACTATCGATGATAAATTCATATGGGCTTGAATAGTCTTTTCCTATTTTAAAAGATGAATATTGTGAATCTAAATCTATATTTGTGAAATATCTTCAAAGTAAAGCTCCATTAATTTTCTCATCATCCATTAAGATTGTATTTTTTATTTTACTACTATTTATTTTCATTATATCGAGAAACGCTGTCCACTTTATTCATGAATTGATTGTGATGACATAATCGTTTTATGATATTTTTATCAAGGTATGTCAACATTTATCCATATAAGTATTTCCCCATACCCAAATGAAGATAACTTCATTTTCCCCACCGGATGCGTTATTCATTCTCTCTCAAATTTGTCTTGAATGTTTTTTTTCATCCTAAAACATCTTTTTATCTTAGATACTTAAAGCACAAGTTCCATACCTTCATCTAAGATAAGGACGAAATCTGTGAGAAAAATGGTTCATCTAACAAGATTTTGCATATCATTCAAGTTATTTTCAAATTACTGTAGATCACTAAATTTTCGAAACACCTTATTTTCGCGATATTTTCATTACATGTAACTATACATTTAGCATGACAATTTTTTTTTTACGAAAGGTGGTTATTGTTCTATCAAATTGAAAAGAGTACTTATATATGTGCGAGAAAGAATTTTTGGAGATCACGCTGTCTCGCTTAGTTCCGCGAAAATAAAGTTCTGATAACTTCTGTGATTTACAGTAGAACTAACCATACCGCTTTGACTCTGTAGGATCAGGAAATCCACTTAATAAATGCATTTGCTTCTCAAATACCTCAATCAAGAAGCATTAATATATGTATAATTTGAAAAGTGGGCAAGTTTACATACATTTCAGGTTTGAATCCCACCGAAAGACTTGGAGACCGGTTCTTCGGAAATGACCGTATAAACCAAGTCTCGGGTCGCAGTAGGTGCTGGCTCAAAAAAGACCCCTCTCTGCTCAATGAGTGAATAGTATAAGTAAAAAAAATTGCAGCTCTCCACCGGCAAGTGGTGGCATCTCCATACGAGTAAAAAATTTTGAGAGGGACGTTAAATACTGTATACAGGGAAATTTTCGCCCCCGTTTTATTTTCGCCCCTTTCGCCCTTCCCTCATTTGGGCGAATTTAAAACGAGGCGAAATGAAATAATACAGTATTATTTCTTTAATGAAACTATGATTGGGCGAATTTAAAACGGGGCAAAATTGTTTGCAAGTGTGAAAGGGCGACAATTAAACGGGGCGAAAATAACCATGACAGTATACAATCAATCAATCATACATCGAATTAATTAAATAATCAACTCCCATCAGTACTTTCAGTACTTTGATTCTAATGCGGTGTTAGTTTTATAGTCAATTTAAATTCTGCACCTTTTCTCCATTTTGTATCTAGTATTTGTAAATATTGATTACTGGGCTAAGTTCATGTGAAAAGTTTACAGTATGTTGTTGGTGTTGCAAGGTCTTAAAGATGCACACTGGTATGTGCCAGTCTAGTTTTTTCTTGTTTTTCCTCAAGATAATAGCATTAATCCAATCTTACACACTTATTTTGCTTGGTTTGACTGTCTAACTATGGAAACCATAAAAGTTATTTATAAATAATTTTGCTAACACCTACCGTAAATCTGGAAATTTTTGCTGTAGATAAATTTTTAGCAAATTTGGGAGTTCATTGCATTCGCAAAAATATTTTTTCTTAAAAATAAAATACCAGTAAGAAAATGTAAACAAAGCAGAGGTCATTCACAAAATTTTAAAACGTAAAAATTAACCAACAGCATTTTGACCCAAATTCACAAAATAAAATCTACGTAAAAATTTCCAGATTTACGGTATTTTCTTTGAGATCAAACATTTTATTGTTTTTTTTAAGTTGTTATTAAAGTTTGGTCATGTTACGCCTAGAATTAGTGAATACTTTGCATTTTTCAGCATTTAACATTGTTTTCAAATATACCCATATTTACCACTGACTTCCACATACAACATATACATATGTACATATAATTTTCTAAACATTTTCTGTGTAGCATAAAATTGCAACAAGGTGTGTAGTTTTTGAGTTTTTGTGAGAATGATTTTTTTGTTTTTCCTAGATTTTACTAAATGTTCAGTAGAGATTTAAAGTAGTCAAAAGTCTCAATTTTTCAAAATTTTCTAGCTGTTTCCATGGCAACCAAGATACTTAGCAACCAAATTTAATTTGAAAATTATTTCTGGTATCAAGTAGTACTAATGGGGACAGTTTCATCAGAATCAGTGCAAGACAAAGAAGTTTAATTGTTCACAGAAAATGGCTATTAAACAGCTTATTTTTATTAGATATTGAGTTATCTGCCCTTTGTAAACTGAGAAACAATAATAAAAAAAATTAATTTTGTTTTATTTATTTAATAATTTAAAATAAATTGATACCATTCACTATTCATTTGATTTCTCACATTTATAAGAAAGAACTGTTTGGAAAAGAAATTTTATTAAACAACTAGTGTCTGGTAAAATTTTGAAAAAGAAATGTTATTTGGCAAAATGCCAATTTTCGAAGTTAAAAATACCGAAAACGAATAAAACACCCACTCTACTTTTTATAAAAGTTGAATAACATTATTACAGTGTTTTTAGAATTTCAATTGATTTTTCCTCATATTGCCTGCATTCCTTGAGAGACCTTTTGAAAAATAAGGTAAAAATGGCCATTTCTGAAATGTTAGAATTTGGTCATCTTTGAGCCACCAATTAAAGGATTTGTAGTAACATGTAGAATTTTTTTTATTTGTGTAATATATTGCTCAGTATGTTCTATTCATACAATGTATTATTTATCTTAGAATAATAAAGGTGATTCTACAATATGAAATGAATTATGCAGCATTTTCATGTGTGAAATGGGTGTAAATGGGGCAAAAATCTATTTTTGTCCGTTACCATGGCTACCAAGGTCATAACCTTAATTTTGAATGTTGATTATGTCATACTGTATAGGCATTAATCACCTGAAAAAGTTTCATTGAAATCGCTCATGGTGTGTGCCACAGCCCTACAGTAAGATTTTGGTCCTTACAGAGAACTGATGTTAATATTCAAATATTTGAAGCAGTACATGCTTTCATACCGTCAACCAAACGTTTTATTTGACACTGTTATGTATGTAACTTATGCCAACACTTTTTAACCGATATATACTACATTGTATATTTTTTTCTCTCTCTACTCTATTTTTCTTGTTTTTTAGTTACTATGTTTGTGTATTTATTTTCATACCTGTATAGTGTGTGTTCATCTTGACCTTGTACATGTAGGGAGAGGGCTAAAATAGGCTTTGCCTGCCGCCCGATCCCATTCACTTAATGTGAATAACATTTGGTATAAATAAAAACAAAATTCGTAAGAAGTGATTAAAAAGAAAAGGCCTAAATCATTTACTGAATCAAGTTATGAATCTTTGAAAGATTTTATTCAGTTTTTAAAATTTAATTCAGTATAGGTATGGTGATTGTTTCAAAAGATAATTTTTAACTTTCATTTCAAATACTAAAAAAATTAAAAAACATAAAAAAAATAAACTTAATGTTGACTGCGGTATAATGTAACATTGTACTGCCTTCCATATAACTTTTGTTCAATGAAATGATAAAGACACGGATAACAGCAAGTTAACCACTTTATTGTCACAATAACAGTACACGTAGAGGCGCGGATCCTAAAATAGGCGCAAGTGTGTCCCTGCTTACAAGAGGTGACGAGATCTAAGAGTGATCGTTTGATGATTTGATGTGATGTGATGTGGTAAAAAGCTAAAAATAAACAAAAATAAATATACAAATACATGCTACAAACAAAATTACTACAAATTTACTACAAAGACAAAATGTTTGAATGAACTATATCAAATTACATAGCTGACAAATTACATTGCACAGTTTGACTCGCTAAAAGTACACATGAACTTTCACAAAGGTATTTAATGTCGCTTTACATTAGCCTTAAAGCTGCAACTTTACAACACTAAACAGATAACATATAAAACTTACATTGTGATCGGCCACAGTTTCCCTGAGTTTACAAACATCTGGATAGTACTACTAGCTGAGTCTTTTACTTGAATGAAATTTGTGTGTGAAAATACAGACTATATAATAAAACCTACACAGGAAACAGCATAGTTTCATAATTAAGATAAATATTAAACTGCGGGCTCTCCCAGTTAGTTAAATAAACAAAATGCAGCTGATTTTAGCTTCAACATAAACAGCAGACGGGACTTTATGGTCAGTCAGGAAATTCTAGCTTGAGAATATGGTTATAAAAACAATTGGAACAATGAACAATGTATTTAGTCATTCTATATTTGACATATATGCTAATGCACCTAAAATGCACAATATGCTATTCAGATAATACTATGCAAAATGTAAGACATTACAAACATACTGAATAACTCCTAAAGATATCCTTTAGTCTACTAAACAAACACGTAAGAATTATGTGTACGTACATGTATTTTGGTATTGTGTATATTGATATTAGCTCATTGTCGATTTATCTTTTGTCCAATTGAAAAAAAAAGAAACTTCATTCAATTTTGGATAAGTAAAGCTGACAATCATTTTCAGATTCACGTCATTATCTGAAGACAAACATGTACGATTTGTGAAAATTATTCTAGCATTGTTATCTAACAATATAACTATAATTATATAGTTTAACAATGTTGTACATAATATCTATATATATTTAACATTATGTATTATATTATATTGTTGTAACAAGTCATCATGTAAATACATGACAGGTTACTACTAATTTATAATTATTATTAATTTTTTTTCCTCAATCAAACAAAATAATACAACAAATCATTTTCTTAATTTTTTATATTTTGTCATTATATCTCATTTATTCAATGTAAAATTAATTAATTAAATCAGTTAATTTTATATAATATGTCGTTATACACTCATTTATTTCATGAAAAAATATTGGTTGTTATGATTAATTAATTCAAATAATTGTTACTGATTAATTCCATTAAATGT
>NW_026935336.1:0-6422 GCF_032062105.1 Saccostrea cuccullata | reverse complement strand
GAGCGATCAAAGCGAGTGAGTAAGTCTGATACAAAGAAAATATGTAGGTAGTTCCCACGTCAATGGCGCGCCTGGGGACATGGTCATCATTCTTGATGGATCATCAGTGCAGGAAACAAATCAACTTGTTTTTTATCCCCTATAGATAGTGTAAATCTGTTTCCTTTATTATTAGTTTTGTTTTCACATGTGCATTTAGTGGATATTGGATTTCGTTTTAACGTTGTGTATCTTGTTTTTTTTGGATTAATATGGGGACTTGTGCGAAATTTGAAAACGACACTGGTAAGTATTTAACAGGGACGTAAATGTAGTATCTTTTTTGAAAAAAAAGGGGGGATTCAACTATAACCATAAAAAATGGCAAGCTTTAGCAATTTTTAAAGGTTGGGAAAAGATTCAAATTGTCAGAAAAAAGACGGGTTGTCAAAACTGGAAAATCCTATTTTGTGTCGGGAGATGGTGGGAGGGGGGAGAATAACTTCTTTCAGTTCCAAATTGTATTCATACAACTTAGTTTACATAATACCGCATATTACAGGTTATAAAAATATTAGAAAATGTTGAAGTTTACACTGTATATGCATACTAATTGAATATCAAGAGACACAATTTTAAAATATTTCACTTTAGTGTAATGAAATACACACGAAATTACTTTTTAATTTAGACTTTATGTATCTGTACCTTTACGAGAAGCATACAATGAAAAGTATCTACATGATTATCAAACCTTGTAATACATGTATTTGAAATCACAGGCACTTGTTTCTGTAATAAATTTTTTACCCATGGTATAATAATAACACCCTTGTGTTATTATTATACCATGGGTAAAAAATTTATTACAGAAACAAGTGCCTGTGTTTGAAATATATATATTTACATCCACTGAATATTTTCTTCTTTATTTCTTAAGAAAACCCATTGCGTTCATCACTGCATGAGCTACATTAAGCATATCACCTGTACAGATTTCTTGATCAGTGGCCGTTCCATCAATAGTCTGGTCCGATTTATAGAAAAAAATACTTCTAACGGCAAATAATTATTATTTGGTCCAGCATAGTTTTTTAGGCTAATTCGAGTATGCTAAATCCGAAAAAATATGCTGGCCTTCATGAAAATGGCGTTAAAGAGGTCAAAATGGCGATTCAAAATGGCGGACATCCAATTTTTCTAATTTTCTCTTAATGTCGTTAAAAATGGAGAAGTAATGAGTGATTATCTTAGAGTAATAAAACTATAAAAAATATAATAAAATGCTAACATTATTAGTTTAACTCAGAAAATGTAGTCGTTTTTACACTTAATTCGAATTTTCTCTGATTTATTTGTCTATTGTTTCTTTTTGTTCTTTTTTCTTTGTTCAGGATTTTACATTTGCAAATACCCATACACTGCAGATTTGTATTCTTCTTCTACATCTCACTATTCTACAATTGAATAATGGTGCAGCTGTAAGTTTAAAGTCAAAATGGCGATTCAAAATGGCGGATATTCCTTTTTTCAAATTATTTTTCTGAATGTCTTTTACATAGGAGAAATGATTTGTGAATATCTTACTGAGCGAGTACAATTAACTAATGTGAAATTCCAATAGAACACTATTATGAACACTTTAAAATAGAAAATTTAGTCGTTTAAATTTAAATGTGTTAATTAGCTCAAAACTCAAAATGACGTCATATTCACTCGAATTTCGAATTCTCGAAAATACTCAATCTGCTTAATTTTGAAAATAATTTACAGTTTGTTTTTTTATATATACATGTAATTATAGTATATTGATTATTCCATTAAATATGAACAAACAAAAAATATCAGAAAAGATTTATGTTTTTCTGGAAATAGATAAAACAAACTCGACTTAAGAGTTTCCAAATTTTCTCCTTCGTATTTGACCGTGTTTCAAAGCCTTTGAGTCTTTGAAAAAGAGTAAGCTCACAGGGGGCCACCAGAGAAACCAAAATCCTCAAAAAACCGATTATTTAAACTGATAGTCCGCCGAAACATGGCTGAAAAATGGCCGACTCGGCGTTAAACAATATACAATCAATCAACACACAAGGAAAAATGTATTTATGTTCAAATGTTAAAAGTCTTTTTTGTTTTCAATAACCTTATGCAAAATGAAGAAGAGGTACTGTGAGCAATTAGCTCACTAAATTATACCCCCGTCACCCATATGAATACCTATGAATACACAGTGTCCATGTTTTGCTATGTGAAACCCAAAATATGTGTTGGATCAAAAAGTAAAAGAGGAGGCACAATGGCAATATGTAATAAAGGTTCTGTGAAAGTTTATCAAATTTCATTCAGTAGTATGAGACGAGTTGCGGATAAGAGACGGGTACCCCAAAGCGTAAAAGACGGACGGACATACCGACTACCCTATACCCTCCCGCTTTTCAAAAAAGGGGTTATAAAAAAATCTCTGATATTCAAGACTTGTAGCTCTTTATTTCGTGACCGCATATAGATTTGTTTTCTTTTTGGGTAGAAAGGTCATTCTATTTGCAAGAAAATTCCCAAACTTCATCATCTGAAATCACATTGTATGCATATTTTGGTGAGAAAAAATGTAAAATTATGCAATTTAATAGCGCCTGAAGATTTCTTGTGATTCCTATCACTTACAAGCTTTCGTACAATAGGCATAAGCCATTCTTATGGGGCGCCGTTTTAATATTTTTAATGTATTTTCTGATATCAAAAAACCATTTTGTGATATCAGAAATTCGAATTTTTGATATCAAAAAATCATTATCTGATATCAGAAAATATTTTTTTTGATATCAGAAAATAAACAAGATTTTTTGATATCAAAAATTCGAATTTTTGATATCAGAAAATCATTTTTTGATATCAAGAAATCGAATTTCTGATATCAAGAAATCATTTTCTGATATCAAAAAATCTTCGGGATTTAATGATATCAAAAAATATAATTTTTGATATCAAAAATTCGATTTCTTGATATCAAATAATACAAGTCATTTTCTGATATCAAAAATTTGAATTTCTGATATCAAGAAATCATTTTCTGATATCAAAAAATCGATTTTCTGATATCAGAAAATGATTTTTGATATCAGAAATTCAAATTGATTTCTTGATATCACAAAATATATTTTTTGATATCAGAAAATAAAATAAAATGACGAAGAATCTTCACATAAATAATGAATACTCCCTTGATCTGTAGAAAATGCCGAACTTCAGTGCCAGATTTACTTTCTACTAAAATTTGTTAATTTAAATCAGATTTTTAATAATATTTTTTAATGGAAGAATTTAATAATGTGTTTTGATATTTTTCGTCATATTTATTTGCATGGAATTCAAATATATTACTTTTTGGGATAAATCTGAGTAAATAATCTAGGTGTGCTGTGAGTTGGGCTTAGACTGAGAATTTCTCTGTAACCCCCCATCAACAGCAGCCATTAGCTTCTTCAATTGCATATTTGTGTCACAGCTGACCAGCAAGTACTCGTTGTGTGATCGCAGAAGTTCATTCTTCAAGGTGAAGTCTGAGCTATCCATAAAGTTTGTGCTTAAGTTATGCCAAGTTTTGCACAATAAATGATTAAAAAATATAGTCAATATTACAAAAGAACAACGGCATCCTAACATCTAGACATGTCCTAAACTTATGAGAACCCTATACAAAAGACGACGGCATCCTAACATCCAGACATGTCCTAAACTTATCAGAACCAAATAAAGTTCGCAACAAATGTGTGGCGGGAAGCTGTTCATCACGGGGAGCATTAATAAAGTCGATCGTAATTTTATTTGGTTCTTATTTTTTGACATCAAAAAATCGGTTTTGTGATATCAGAAAATACTAAGATTATTTATGTTATCAAGAATTCGAATTCTTGGTATCAAAAAATTGATTTTTTTTATATCAGAAAATGATTTTCTGATATCAGAAATTCGATTTTTTGATATCAAAAAATTCTGTTATTTTTGATATTAAAAAATCTATTTTTTGATATAGAAAATCTATTTCTTGATATCAAAAATTCTTCATTCTTTTTTGATATCAGAAAATGATTTTATGATATCAGAAATTCGAATTTTTGATAACAGAAAATGATTTTTTGATATCATAAAATTGATTTTTTAATATAAGAAAATAAGCAAGATTTTTTTTATATCAAATATTCAAATTTATGATATCAGAAAATCATTTTTTGATATCAAGAATTCGAATTTTTGATATCAGAAAATCATTTTCTGATATCAAAAAATCTATTTTTTGATATCAAGAATTATTTTTTTATATCAAAAAATATTTTTTGATATCAAGAATTCGAATTATTGATATCAATAATTTCTTTTTTGATATCAGAAAATACCTCAAAAATATTAAAACGGCGCCTCATACATTCTTGACTTCGATCTAGTCAACACTTCTCTTGACAACAAAATTTTTCTTGAACACTCCAAGAACTTTACAAGGCAACTTGATCCACACTTCTTCGTTAGGATAGTGTAAAGTTGTATCAAGAATCGAGGAAGGATTGAACACAAACATTTTCTTCATTCAGATTTTGTAAATTTAATTTTTTTGAAATTTATATACACTGTTCAATACAAAATTGGTGGAGGAGGACCGTTCACACCATAAAATATTTGAGAATGCAGTTGAATTTTTGACTGAGAATAACAAAATTCAAGTGTAGGGACACAGAATCAGAGCTGGACAATCAAAAAAAAAATTATGGTTTACGTATATTATACTGATAATTCTTAATAAATATGTTTATGTTTGGATATTATAATACATGTATATTCAGATTTATATGATGTAACAATTACTAGCAATCTAATTGCTCGATCGTGGTTCATCATTTTAAAAATCATACTAAGTTATGTTGCACTAGATCTTCCACATGAACATAAATATTTTTTTCTACACTTGACTAAAATTAGATCAAGAGCTTCCAACAACTGATATGATTTAGCAACCCTCGAACTACAATGTTCACTCGCCTTAATGCTCGGTGAGTACTGCTCTTGGGTTAGCTTAATTTTCATATTGTCCTCAAAACAGCAATTATTGTATGATATTATTAACTTTTTATAAGAAGAAGCATGATACATGTATGATGGATAATATAGGTGAAATGTCTTTGGAATTGTCCTCAAAAATTTATCTTAATAATAGAAGTAATTAAACAAAAATCCGTTTTATAAAAATCCTAAGTCATTAATGAAAATATCCATTAACTTCCATCACATATTTGAACATTATTTCATGAATAAAAAAAACCTGTTATTTATTTTCTGCAAAACAAATCAGAATTAAGCAGTTTGGGTATTTTACGAAATCGAATGTATAACACGTCATTCGAATTGCCATTTTGAGCTAAATAACACATTTTAAATTTAAACGACTAAATTTTCCGATTTTAAAGTGATCATACTAGTGTTCTATTGGAATTTACCTAGTTGTACATTGCTGATTAAAATATTCACAAATCCTTTCTCCTATGTAAACGACATTAAGAAATAATTTCAAAAAAAGGGATATCCTCCATTTTGAATAGCCATTTTGACTTTAAACTTACAGCTGCACCATTATTCAATTGTAGAATAGTGAGATGTAGAGGAAAAATACAGATCTGCATTGTATGGGTATTTGCAAATGTAAAATCCTGAACAAAGGAGAATAAAGACACAATAGACAAATAAATCAGAGAAAATTCGAATTAAGTGAAAAAAACGGCTAAATTTTCTGAGTTAGACTAATAATGTTAGCATTTTATTATATTTTTGTTTATAGTTTTATTACACTCAGTAAGATATTCACTCATTACTTCTCCATTTTTAACGACATTAAGAAAAAAATTAGAAAAATTGGATATCCGCCATTTTGAATCGCCATTTTGACCTCTTTAACGCCATTTTCATGAAGGCCAGCATATTTTATCGGATTTAGCATACTCGAATTAGGCTAAAAAACTATGCTGGACCAAATAATAATTATTTGCCGTTAGAAGTTATTTCCAGCCTTCTTTTTAAAAATCAGGACCAGACTACAATGAAACGTACAAAGACGTTCGCATCAAAAATACAATAACTAATCTTTTAAATCCTACTTAAAATGATAATTTAAACAGATATAAATATAAACAATAAAATGTAATAACAAACAAAGAAAGCATTTTATTGTTTAAATAAACTGTATTTTGAAAAATTACAGGATGAACATGTTGCATTGATATTAAATAGAAATCTTTATGTAACATTATAATCATAAGCTATACAACTGTATACTTAAAAGTAACAGGCAATATAATTGTAACTTTAGGGTACAACCCCCTCAACCCCCCCCCCCCTCAATGCATATCGATTAAAGATATGTAGTATAAATTCCGAGCGTAGTTAGTAAGGGATTATTT
>NW_026935335.1:0-6402 GCF_032062105.1 Saccostrea cuccullata | reverse complement strand
CTATTTCTATCTTTTCTGAAAATAAAAAAAAATCTTAAAAATATTTTTAACACTTTTGTAGAGGAGAGAAGTTTGGGTTGGATGCAAAGGATAATTAAATGGAAGATAGATTTTTTTTAGTTCTAATACAACATGATTAGGGAAATAGTAAGTCTCAACATTACATAATAACATAATAAAGTAAATGAAATGTAATATTATTCGCCTAGTTTACTGTAGGCATGAAGAATCAGGAGGGGACCTGATTATGTTCCCGTACCATTTTGACCTACTTACCAGCAGGTTGTTTGGCTACTACAGCAGTTAAATCTTCTTGTGACCCAACTGAAAAAATAACAGTACAAAGGAATCAAAATGTGTCACAAGAGGTAACCATCATAAATTGACAGTAAGCATTTCTCAGAGATGTTTGTACAGTCTATAAGAATAGACAAAACTTTGACAGTGAAAATTAATAGAGTCAAAAAAAAAAAATCAAAATCACAAAATTTATAATTAATCTATGGTGGCATAATTTCTTTTATTAATGAATTCACATGCAATGCAATATTAAATTTAGATTGATAGAGATTTATGCATTTATTTAATTTGAACTTGTCAAGGTAAAGATTTCATGAAAGAATACACTAATTTTATTATCAGAATTTTAAGCATTTTCTAACCAAATGCATATACTAGAATTCTAAACTAAAAAACAATGCAAATTAGTATTTAGAGAGTGTTCCATCAAGATTTTCTCAGTAAAACATTCAATATTATAGTGAACTATTTGCAGTTCAACAAACAGACTTTATGGCGTCT
Source organism: Saccostrea cuccullata (assembly GCF_032062105.1). Lineage (NCBI taxonomy): Eukaryota > Metazoa > Mollusca > Bivalvia > Ostreida > Ostreidae > Saccostrea > Saccostrea cuccullata. The sequence goes on along the minus strand of NW_026935335.1, from coordinate 5,601 downwards.
TATCATAAATACTAAATGACCTTTCAATATATGATGTTTTAGCATACATATAAGTAATTTTCCAATCAAATTCTACTGTGTATCCAGAATTTATTACAGGATTCTATATGTTTACCTTTCTTTAAAGCACTAAGCAGCATGAGTTTCTGTTCTTGAAACTGTGTGAATTCTAACATACAATGCATTTTTCATACATATTTACATAATACACTGCTATAAAACATATAAAATTTCTTATGAGCATAATCTTTCATGTGTGTTGAAGGTGATACTTAAATGACAAATAAAAGCTAAAGAGCAGGGGGGATAAATATATATGTGTACATATGTCTGTGAATTACAACACCCAGGTACCTTCTTCATTGGTTTCAGTGGCCTTGACCTCTGCTACATCACTGACCTTTGACCCATCATGGTCATTCTCCTTGGCTTGGTGAATTTGTAAAGCTTGAGCAACCTGCCCTGGATCTATTTTGTGCACAGTAAACAGATGAAGACAGACAAAAGAAATGGTTAGCAATTAAATGATGATTGTCACATGATGACTAATCATGTGACCTTCAATTAAAAGTGTGAAACTGTAAGCAAGATTGTAAAGCAAAGAGAGATCAGCAACCAAAATCAGATTTTATTAAATAAAAAAAAAAAATGAATGGACTGCATTCACATTCCTATCTAAGTTAATAAATTGTTTAGGTAAAAAATAGGTTTCTAAGGGAGAAAAAAACTTACTCTTCTTTTTCTTATTTTCAACTGTTCACAATGCAAATTTCAATTTTTTTTTAGAACATTATTACTTAAAAAAGTTTTCTTTTTAATAGATACTTCCTAATAACAAAATAATGAATTGCATAATCTCCCTTTTGTTGGTGTCACAGTGTGCAAATTACTCACACAGACATCTCCAGCTTAGCAAAGCAAGGCAACACACAAACATTTTCTATATTTCTGGACTATTATACTAGTCTTATCAAAACCTGAGAGATTTCCCCAAAAATTTTATTTCACTATTATAATTTATGAACATTTAATTACGATAAAATTAAATTAAAAGAAAAAAAAATATCAAATCAGGAACAGCTTAAATAAGCTTGTGTTAAAGTCTTGTCATCAGATTTCCAGATGTAATCAATAAGCTATTCTACAACTATGTATCACATAATGCTTTGGTTCTATTCTGGCCGAGTCTCATTTAAACTCAACTATAATCGATAATTATATAACAAATACTAGTATCAATGTCTATCTAAGTATATATTTTCTAGACCTAAGTGTACATAATATGCAGGAGATGCAGTTAAGTGCAGTACTCTAGAGCCTTTCACCATTGTTTATCTCAGAGGAATCAGCAGAAGTGGTGTACACATAACTGATAAAAACTTACCAATAACGGTAGGAGGTCGCATTTTCCGGGCATGAACACTTTTCCTCTTGTTGGTTAAGTTTGGTGTACTCTATATATAATACAGTACAAAGCGTTAGTCAAGTTTTAGCATATTATACAGTTCAGGCAAATAATCTATTTTCAATGTAATAAGAACAATAGTATTTTAATTGATGCTGTTTAAGACTTATTTCTACTCTGCAAAGTATGGTATTTATCAAAGCAATTAAAACCTAAAAGTATGCATTTCTAAATAACTTTTTCATTGGAGAATATTTTTCTTACATGTAAATGAATTTACAGTTTTTACATCCCACAGAATAATTTTATTCTTACTGATACTGTAAACCAACTTTTATTTGCGTGCAAGAATTTTTGCGAGGTTCGTGAGAGGTTCATCATCTCAAATATTTATCACCGTGAACCGGTCCTTAAAGTCTCTTTCAAATTAAATTTGACGTGAATGAAAGTTGGTTTACAGAATACATGTATTTCTAATGCAAAATAAGGAAAACATGAAAAATGTATTATTTTTTAACTTAAATATAAACTTTGAGTTCTAAGATTATACATGTACACTTCCTAATCTTTGTTTTCCAACTTATCAAAGGCCATTTTTACTTGTGCTCCTTTGTTAATTTTATAATTAGATACAATATGGCAGGCCAAAAACCTCTTTCGCATACACTGTCTCTCTGTAGATATCAACATATGTATATGGAAGAAATTCATGCAAGATAAAGTTTTTAAAGAACAAAAAAAAACATTCTGAATGTAGCAGGTGCTTGAAGAGCTTTAAATGCATGTGCTTCTACATGTACTGGCAAATTTACATTATCCCCTGTTTTCATCTACAAGCATGGCTTAAAAGTGCTTTTAACCACTATGAAGAAGCATTATAATGTTATTTGTAGAATGAAAAAAAAATGCTTTATAAGCCCCCTTCCCTAAGTTTTCTCCTTCAATTACCTCTCTAGACACCTAAATAAAAACAGATTAATTTTAGAGTTAATTTGAGTAGATTTACTGATTTCTTACCAGGCTGGTTTATAATGCATTAGTGTATCATTTCAATGGTATGGACAAGTGTATCATTGCAGTTAATTTCTGATTCTATCTATTTTTTGTGCTAGAGGTAACCATGATGATTTATGCTTAAGCTCTGACTGGTAATAATGATATATCTGTATATATAAAGCAGTCAGCAACAGGGGAAACATCTGTGTATTAAATATGTATGTAAAATTTTAAATCTGACTTAAATACGTACGTAGGGGTGTGTCTGTAGAAATGGTACCGTGTACGCAATATACTAAAGTCACATGCAAAAAGGAGAAACAAGGTCACATGAGACATGATCAAAATCACAATGTTAGGGAAAACAGAACAATCAGCATAACAAATCATTTTCTTTTCCATGCATATGCTTTCTATAACAGAAGAAAAATTTAGCTCCTTGAATTGACATCACTTCAAAGAAGTCAAACAATCCTAGCATAAATCAGCAAGAACTTTTCCTAAGTAAGTTTCATTTTTATTATTCACATGTAATTTCTCAACATAATTTATAAATTATTTGTTATTAATTTTGTATAATATATTTCACACTCCATCTTTTAAACCAACATTAACAGTAAAGGGAAGGGAGGCAATTCATGAAACAAATACAACAATCCCAAATTGACACATAAAGCACATTGAAACCTCAAAAATCCTAAAAGTCCAGGTGGTTCTAAATTCCCCAACCTAGGTGCCTCCAAACTACACTACATGGACACTACATGGACTAACAGCTGCTAAACTCCCCACAATCTGAAGTGAATGTTTTACTTATAGATTTAGATAAAGGAAAAAGAACTGATTACGTGTGTATGTGTGTAATCTAACATGATGTAGAAGACAGAAATGAAATTATATAAATTTCAAGATATAAAACTTACACTGTTTTCAGGTACTTCTAGATTATCCTTTATTATAAGTTCAAGAATATGATAAAATTGAAAATGAAAATTGACAAGCATAATTTGTACCAACTTTTAAAGAAAAAAAAATTCAAAGATATTTTCAAAAATTGATTTATAAAACTAAGAAGAAACCCAAATCATGCACATTTCAGAAAAAAAAAAATTCTAAAAAATAGGGAAAAAACATTTTTATAAGAGAAAATAGTTAATAACTCACATGGCTGCTTTTAGATGATGCCTTTGAACAATTATTCAAAACATTAACACAATCATTGGTGACAATAGCTGATCTTACAATACAATAACTGGGTATTTTTAAAATCAATTTCCTACTATAAATAGAATTATTTATGAGGGACTTGCGATAAAAGTAATTAGGTTCTACTGCAAGCATACTCTGATACAGGATTGTTCTAAACAGAATGCAGACTTCAGGCTTTGTGAATAAGAGTATCCATCACTATCCCCTGCAGCAGTAGCTCTATTAGCCAGATCTATACCCCTCTAGTACCTACCCCCGGGGAGTCTGCTTTGATGGAGATCCTGAGGGGGACCTTCTCTGGTTCCTCTGTCTTCTCCACCCCCTTGTCTCTGGACTCGGTGGAGTTGGGACGATCCTCGGACCGCTTCTGTTTCAGGTGAGACATCTGTGAAGGCGAAATATAACAGTTAAAACCTCAGTGGCACTTTATTTCAAATACTCTTCAATGGCATATATATATGATTAAAATTAATTTTTACCCTATCTGAGATACAGACAACATTAATTTTTTTTATTTTAAAGAAATATCAGTTGTTTTTGATTGAATGCCATATTTAATCTCCTCTCAAACAATATGAGAGTATCTGATGAGATTTTTTACCAGTGTCTTGTGACTGTCAGTCAATGTCTCTATCACACCATCAATGACTGTGTCAGATATGTGGGCTGCCACTGCCAAGTTAATCTCGCTAAAGAAAATTTGTAATACAATCATTGTATGATCAATACCGATGACATATTCTGAAATTCCTAATTTTCGTAAGATTTTAATTTCCTTTCATTTTGAGGTTCGAAGCGACCCATAAATTTATGTCCACCACAAAATGTAATTTTTCAAATAAATTACTACTCAGCTATTTTTTATACCAATATTTTTTTCTCAAATACTAAAATTTTACCCCATGAAATATGATATAAATTTAAAGAACATTATACTGATGGTGTAATATCTACCTAAGTTTGTTGTAGATGTCGGTTTCTACCCCATCCATCAGGTGTTTAGTGAAACCTTTAGGTAAAGAACTCCTCTCAGAACACCCAGACACTAACTCGAGCATGAAATCCTGAAAAGGTCAAAATAATCAACCAATCAAAGCAGCTAAATTTCAAATTGACCAATCATCTTATGCCATTCATTGTGTCACAAAAACTAACCTTATTTGAGGTGACTCCTGAGCATTGATTTCCTGTACACTCAATCATGTCGGTGACTGTTTTCTAGGAGCAGAAAAAAAAATATGGTTACTGACTAGAATCACTCTCATGATATCAAATGAAATACTTCATTTTATAACTGAACATTATGCTAAATGATTCTATAGATGGATTCTTATATGACAGCTACCTTCATTTGGGTCTGTAGAGTTTCCTTCAGATTATCACTCAGATATTTTAATTCAGTCTCCACTGGGTTTCCTGTGTCTATTGATTTCATGGCTATTCTTTGTAAATGAGGTAGCAGCTGGAAAATAAAATGAGAGAAGTTTTCCTATAGGCTTACATGTATAATAAAGAATACAAGATGTGTTTGTGAAACATTGATGCCCCTATACGCAGCTCAAGGCCAAAGGCATAGTTTTTTCAAATGTCATACTCCAAGGTCATATTCATAATGTCAAAAATGTCAGACCAAAAGAGGTCTTATCACAAGAAATACATTAGAAAGTATGAAAGCCCTAGCGCCAATTATTGAAAAGTCATAGACAAGCTTAAAATTTTTATAAATTTTTACAAAATTAGGTCAAACTCATTGGTCAAGGTCTGGTAAAACATGTTAGAACCCAAAGAGAGGTCTTATCACAAGGAATATGCATTAGATACTGTAAATCAACCATTATTCCCATTATACACCTTTTGATTTCTGTTGTGTAACTGACCTGCTTGGAATTGTCTGCGTCCTTAATGACACTGGTGGCCTGATCAATATCTGTCTGGAAGGCGTCCGTGGAGCCCAGACTGAGGGCGTTAACAGCGTCCTGTACCTGGACTAC
>NW_026935334.1:0-6283 GCF_032062105.1 Saccostrea cuccullata | reverse complement strand
GGTGGTTCTCGCGGACAACGATATTTGAGCAAACTTATGCTGCTGCTTTAACACATGCGTTTGAGATCACATACATTAAGAGGCATAAAGAATGGTCCATTTCCTTTTGTTTGTGTTTTATAATTTTCGATTGAAAATTGATGATGTATCCATTCTAATTTTTACAGAATTTCCGCAAACAGAAAATCTCAAATGTTAAGCTGATATAATAATTACGAATAAAAGTCTTTATATTTTAATCGTGACTAAGACATAGAAATTCTTACAGCATTTCCTCAAACTGAAAATGAAAAAGATATTCTTTTTCATTTGTCTAAGAACTCTTGAAATACGGGAATAGTATCATTTTCACATTTGGGAAGGTTTCAATGTACTAGAATTTTGTATCAAATTCCATTTTCTTAATTATTTTGTTCTGACACAAAATGTCAAAAACGTAAATCAATTTCAAAGATTAATCTATGAAAAGTCTAAGATTGCAGAATATTTCAATTTTTAGGGGGTACTGTACATGACCAAGTTTTTAAAAAATCTAAAATTTTCAACCAAATATTTTTTTAAGTTTTGAATAAAAGTCCTGACCAATTTATGTGAAAGGGACTAAATATGTAGAATTTTAATATGTAGAATTTTAAATATAATATTCTACCACAGACAACTGTCTGTACTAGAATTTCATACTAAAGTTGTCTATATGTTTTTATAGACACTTAGTTTTCGGGAAAAAAAACCCAGTCTGTCAAAAATCTTGTAAAAAAAAATGTGAAAAGGTAAAAAAAAAATTTCTAATTGGATTTTTTGGGGTAAAATTTGATAATTGATAGTGACAAGAATGTGAAAAAAAATAGTTTTTGAATGGCCTGAGTGGTCAGAAAAATGAGTGAAAAATGCTGATTTTTGTTTTCGGCCGGGGGGCTTCGCCCCCCTGGGCCCCCTACCCGGGCTCTGCCCTGGACCCGCTGGGGGCCTAAGGCGGCCCCCAGACCCCTCGCCGAGACTGGTTTCCTGCTATTCCATCTATTTTTCCTTCTATTGAAAATCTTATTGAAAACACTGATTGGAAGCAACTACAGTGGTACCTCATTTATCCGGATGCTTTGGTTCCTAGTCAAATTTTCAGATATGTGAAGTGTCCGGATACCTGAATTACCAGTTAAATAAGACAAAATAATGTTAAAAATTTTCGTTCCTATGAAAAATCGTCCGAATACTGAAGCATTCAGATATATTACATCCAGATATCTGAGGTTCACTGTATTTATCATCTAAAACTACAATTTTAAATGTGAGCATCGAGCAGTGTCTTTGGAAACTAATCTTTCAATTTTGGCTGTATAAAGTAAAAAAGAAACTCTATTGTTTTTGGTGATGAAGTAAATAAAGTTTTTAGTATGCAGTAAATCGACGAAAACCGTGTGTCGCTTCTGATTTGTATTAACAAATAGTAGACTGTCATGCTTGGGGACTCATTCAATTAGTTGTAGAATGCTAGAGTAGAGACAAAAACATTGTGCTGAAAATTACATTCCATTAACAGTAGTGTACCCGAGCTCTTAAGAAAATGGAAATTCGTCTCTTGCTTAATTAAAAGTATTCAACAGCTGCAATACTACAAGTATCTATGATTTTTCCTTTTTATTAAAGACTCATAATACATTGTCATATAGGACTTGTAAAATACTTTTGACTGCATATAAAAAGCTTTACAATGCTATTTTGAATAGATTAATAGCGAGTCCAGCAAGGGTCGCAAAGCGATGCACGTAACTGCGAGCTCTGATGAAAATGCCTGGGCAAAGAGAAAATTCAGACTACTGCACATTCATTCCTAAGAATTTTTTACCGCAGTAATTTGGACCCACAATGCATCGCTTCATACATAAACTCTTAAGCAACATTCTCGTGAGAATAACAACAAAAGTTAAACGAATAATAAACTTGTCTTGATTTAATGATTTTATATGTTTATTGCAGAAAGATATTCATAAACTGATTGAAATCAGCCTTGTTCAGGCTTCGGTTTGGTAAAGCAACGTACAAACGACGTCATATGACGTCAGGATCTAATACGCACCGAATGTCACGGGCGGATTTACATGTCCAATCTAAATGAAAATGGATAAGTATATGCGCTCTCCCTAACGGTCGCACCATCAACATATTAAAGCTACATAGCTATTTCAAGCTATAAAATTAATTATCTTAATCAAGAAATTGTTCTGCAGTGTTCTGGACCTGATCTTACCTGGTCAAATGTAAAATGTACATTATCTTCCCTCTCCAAGTCGAGTAAGCTGACTAAATCGGACTGCCACCCCTCTCTGAAAGTTTACTCTTGGACTCTGGTGGATTACCGTAGAATTTAAACTTCTGAGATAGATCACAACGGTGTCAGTAGGCCGGTCAGTAGGCGAGTACCATTTCGGGAGAACGTCAACCATTAGTCCGAAAAATCTGACGTTTTTCTGGCTTTTTAACGATTTTGATATTTTACATGCCAGGACGTCAGAACTGGCGCCATTACAAAAACTGGGAAATCGCCGCCTCCAACCGGAGGCGGCATTCAGAGGTTGATTTTCGATATTTGTAAACCGAATTAAATGCTGAATTCACATATTATCAATAGTACAAAACCTTTAGTACTCACCAACATCGTTTTTATGTTTCGTTTATGAAATAATATAATCCGATGAACACATTTTATCTGACTGTCGAGATTTGTTTTCATTTCGTGCATTTTAAAATCGTGCGAGTTCTGAATCGGAATGTGGAGTGGTAATTTCTATTCATCGCTATTGGTGAGTTCTGGTAGCATTGTGCCATTGATAAATTGTGCAGGTCCGGCACAATCTCTTGATTAAGCTATATAGCTTGATTTAGCTATATAGCTTCATTAAGCTATTCAGAATAGCTTGATTAAGCTATTTTGTAAGACTTTTTTCTCAAATGTGTTATTTTTTCAACATGTGCAAAAAGTCGCACCTTGGTGCAGTGGAAATATTAAACTTTGTATTCTTCTGAATACAATGCATGTAAAAATCACTCAACAAATTGCGTCTCCTTGAGAGACTTTGTACTCAAAGTTTTAAAAGTTTTGGGGCTATTGATGAGTGACCACACAGTTATTTCAAGAATGAAATTATAAAGGAGGCCAGTTATGGCCAACAGGATAATTGATTAGTAACAGTTCAGCACAATGAGTAGATAGAATGTGCTATCGTTAAAATCATTGTCCTACGGACCCGGTTTAACGATAGAATTCGTTCCGTGTATTCGTAATGTAGCAAAAAGAATAACCCGCATAGTGCATTTACTAGGAACAATCTAGAGAGTTCCGAATGTAAACATTTGAATGGAGAGAAAAACGTTGGGAAAATTAATTGGATTTACGTATTTATATGGATTATTTTTTGGGATAAAAGGCATAAGCAATCTCAAAAAGGTTTGTTTTGATTAATTTATAAGTTATTTTCTGTGCAAATCCGTTTGTATCCTTCAAAATCGTTTCGTTGCGATTCTGCAATTTTTTGCTACATTACGAGTATATGGGTGGTATTCTAACTGTGGTGAGGGCTTGTACCGAGACACAGTTAGATTATTCTAACTACACAATGAGAAGCAATCATACTTACCCACGCCTCACCGCACACACAGTTACTCAAACAATGGAAATTCATATTTTGCTTAAAACTATTCAACAGCAGCAATGTTTGAACTTTCTGTGATTTAGGTTGTATTTTTGATAGTCCATAGTACATATATGAATAGTCAAATATTTGCGACTTTTTGTTTATATCTTTCAAAAAACGTTTTTGTGAAAAATTGCATATAAATAGCTTTATCAAGCTATTTTGAATAGCTTAATAAAGCTATATAGCTTTTTAAAGCTATATAGCTTAATCAAGAGATTGTGCTGGACCTGTTGTGATTTCGGCATCTAATTCGGTTCCCAAGTATAGAAAATCAACCTCGGTTGAAGACGGTGAAATTCCCAGTTTTCGTAATGGCGCCGGTTCTGACGTTTTCCTGGCATGTAAAATATCAAAATCGTAAAAAAGCCAGAAAAACGTCTGATTTTTCGGACTAGTCAACCATGTCAACAAGGCGGTACTACGAATCACCGGAATGCCCCGTAATCACCGAAATGCCCTTACAAATCACCGAAATGCCCTTACAAATCACAGAAATGCCCAACAAAATCACCGAAATGCCCACACATATGTTTTTACAAGATGTTTTTCATAAAAAATAATTCTTATTTTAATCATTAAAGCATTACTGACGGTAAAATTAATTATTTTCAAGTTTTGTGCTCGCGTACTTCAAAGGGCGATAACTCGTATTTGATGATAATTTTCTAGGAAGCAAGATTTACGTAGCCAAATAGATATATATATAAAATAATAATGATATTTCTCAGAAAAAAATTGCGTTTAAAAATATTCCTAACAATAAACTATTCTTTTATAAAATTTTTGTTTCTAATATTATTTACGTATTTTCTTGATTTCTAAAAAAGAGGACACATGTGTAATTTCCTGGAGAGTAACATTTATAATCAAATAGAAAGATTTTACGTTTATAGTACTAAGTATACAAACCAAAATATATGCCATATATGACTTTAATAAAAATTTATTTTTTATGCACTGAACTATAAGATTATATGATTGGTATAATCAGGGACTTATATATGTCACTTGTACATTGTTTAAATTTACAAGGATCGAAGGAATTGGTTGATAGTGTATTATAAATATTGCATGTATGAATTAAAGTTTTGCTGATCTAATTCGTAAATTATTGACATTATATTATGTTCACACTATTTCTGAAGAAATTACACTTTTTTTCATTTCAGCACAGAAAAGAGCTGCAATATTGAAAGATATATAATAAAATCTATAAAAATATGAATTTATTTCATTTTAGTATATATATATAAGATAGCAAATTTTTTTTGGAAGTTTCATATTTTACTATAAAAGATAAAAAAAAAAAAAAAACGAAGACAAAATGAATTTTATTTTATTGTGTTCAATGTTCGAAACAATTGGATATCTGAAATAATAATTATGTTTACTGTGTATACACAGTGATTAAATAATTGGTCTGCTGACAGGTGTGTAGTATTCTATGTCATGTTACATCATCAGGTACATGACAACTACTGACCGAAATTACGCACGTGCGCTATGCAAACACAGGAAAGGGTATCTTTTGCTTTGAACAGTTTACTACATCAATTGAAAATAAAATAGTAAAAGTTGACAATTTACTTTAATTTTTTTTAAAGTTATTGAATAGGTTGAATAGGTTTAATAGACACATTACATGTACATGATTTATCAAGCACTTGCTACCTCCGAAATATTCGCTAATATACAAGAGAAACAATCCGTAATTGACCTGATTAACAATATATCTAATCAATTGCAAGTAACAAATTAAAATAAATATTTATTTTAAAAGAAATATTTATTTTAAAAAATGAAAACATCTTCATTGCTTAACAAAGTACGGAGTAAAAAACTTTTTTTTTTCCTTTTGTGATTGCATTTGTCTTTTGAATATCTTTATATCGATCGTAAATTATCACAAGAGTTGGTCTACCGTAATCTTCTCTCTTTCTCCATGTTCTCACTCTCTCTCATTTTGTTTGGTAAAACATAAATTTTATAGTCCTTAAAATTAGATATATTTAATAAAAGATAAATTTACTCCATAAATAATGACAGATATTTAGAGTTTACCGCCATACCTACATGTATTTCCCCAGACAGGCGTCGGCAGGCGTATAAATGTTCCAACCTGGTTCACAAAAAGTCAATTAAAAAGGAAAAGAAAAGGACACAAACATAAAATAACAAGCTAATTCAGAGAATTTGTGTCCCCCGCTTAGGGAAAAAGTAAACCATGTGCAGTTCGGGGAGGGGGGTTGTCGGATCCCCCTGACTTAAGTTGAAAAAAAAAATTCAGAAAAAAAGAAAATACGTCGTTCCGGACTCGAACCCGGATCTCCCGCACGTGAAGCGAGAGACATACCACTACGCCACGAAGCCTCTCTATCCCCTCCTGTTTATTTAAACTACGAGTATATACAAAAAAAAGTCACATACATGTATATTTTTTCAAAATTTAACACAATGCATTGTGTCTAATTTAACCTTTATTAAACAGTTCTAATAGATGTAATAAGAACATAAAGTCCGCCGAGAACCTGTTTTATACGCAATAACTCTCCGCATGACCCTGTGCTAAAAATAGCGACATGTAATACTAT